>NW_028301552.1:27145000-27315000 GCF_042242905.1 Orbicella faveolata
GGAGCTAAAAATAGCCGAGCAGACGTTCGCAAATGAGACCGAGTGTCTGGGAGCTGAACAACAGCAGTGTGCGAAGCTTTTGGAACTTCAAAAGAAAGCTGAAGAATCAAGATTGGAATATGAGTTTGCCATCGCCCAGGAAGAAGTTATGTCAAATAAAAGTGATAGTGATGAAGAGTTGAACAAATTACCTTTACAGAGTGTGAACGATCTGGTCTCACGCTTAGACCTGGAAATAACTGAAAACACTGTTGTTGATAAACCTCACATCGAGGAAATTAAATCCACTAAACCAGAGGTCGTAACTGAGGTTTCTAGTGACCCCTATATAAAAGAGGCATGTGAATCTTCTATTGCTAAAGGTGAAGCTGAGTTGAAAACCTCTGCCACAGGAGACCCTAGCGTGCAAACTTTGAAAATAGATCAATTGTTTGAGAAAATGCTGCCAGAGTTTGTTAAAATTGTTAAACCAAATGTGCAGAAGTTCAATGTTGAAGTGGATAAAAAGGAAGTTTACGGCGCAACAGAGAAGCTTCAATTCCTGTTAGATTCTGTAGAACAAAGTGGAAAATCATGTCTAGCGAAATTCATGCCAGGTTCAGATGAATACAATAGGGCATGGACGGCACTCCAGGAGTGTTTTGGCCGTGTAGACACTGTTGTGTTAGCTGCAAAGAATCGCATAGATAAATTTCCGAACATAGTGAAAGAAAATAGTGTGCAGATCAGGCAGTATCAAGAAATAGTTTCTATGTTAATAGGCATTTTCAAGGAGCACAACTTCCTTCATGAGATTAGCTCTTAAGTCCCTGAAACAACTGTTGCTAAACTTCCTGCATGCCTTTGTGGTAGATGGGCCGAGTTTGTTGAAGGAAAACCAAAGTTATCAACCTGGAACTCATTTGCAAATTGGCTGGAAAAAGAGGCAAAAATTAGTGAGTCCAAGCAGCAGTGGATGCCCGAATAGAGAGAATGGAAGCATTCAGATACTTGCACTTAATTTTCTTGCTTGGATGGAAAATGGTTCACTGCATTGCCG
The DNA here is from genome assembly GCF_042242905.1 of Orbicella faveolata. NCBI lineage: Eukaryota > Metazoa > Cnidaria > Anthozoa > Scleractinia > Merulinidae > Orbicella > Orbicella faveolata. The sequence continues at coordinate 27,146,040 of NW_028301552.1, forward strand.
TAGGTAGTTCCAATAGATCACCTAGAGATAAAAAAAGAGGAATAAGCTTTCATTGCCTTCCTTTAAAAGGTAAAGGCCTTTTAAGAAAATGGCTTGCTCAGATAAAGAGAGAAAAATTGCCCCAAATGAAGCACTGTCAGGTCTGTTCTGAACACTTTGAGCCCACGTTTTGAAAGTGAGTACCAGCTAGATATTTCGCCAGACAATTTAAGCAGACGTTGCTTAAAAGAGGATGCTGTCCCAGCTGTGTTTCAACACACAAAAAAGTTAAGCCTAAGACCGTTCAGTGGGCGCCAAAGAAATAGAGCTCTACACGAAGAGGTAAGTCACGTATTTGCGGTATAAAACTGACTCTACTGATATGACGTGATATAACCTTTTGGCCACCGTGTTACTTTTCTGGCAAGCAAGCTTTAAACATATTATCTTTTGTTCACAAATTTGTATTTGCTATTTTAGGCTCTCAATCAAATACTGGATGCCTGTGATAGTAATTCGCAAGTGTCGGGCCAATCCAGAGCGAAAGTCACACAGCCTTTTCAAGATACAAATGTCATGACTTCTGCAGTTCCTGATAACAATGTCAGTCAGACTTTCGGTGACAAAGAAAAACCACAAAGGAAGAGAAAACTACCTATTTCAGAGATACTTTTGGTGGATGCCTCTACTGACACTGAAATAACAATGATCGACCAGGCTTGTCAAACAGATTTACCTTTTGTTGTGCATTCACCTCATAAATTTAAATCCATTTGTCACACTGTAGCAAATGACCACAGTTGTGCTGCTCTCTTAAGTGATTCCCCTGTTGTGCACACTGAGCAAGTCCCTAGGGTTTCAGGAAAGATTTTTTAAAATGCAAGAGGATGTTGGATTTCTCCGAAATTGAGACCTCATTTTCCTCAAATTGACTGCTAAGAAGAGGAAATTGAAGGAGTGGATTCCATCCGATGTGTCAGATCACAAAGAATCGGACATGTCAGACCTAAGTGATTATGAAGTTAACGAATTTAGTGAAAGTTTCGACTCCGAAGACAAGGATTTTGACATAAAAACTGAAATTCCTGACGATGACGAGGAAAAGGAGTCCACAAACTGGCTTAATGAATATTGCGGTGATCTTCACCAAGAGCGAAAGTTCTTGATATTTGAAAGCAAACTAAAAGAGCTCTTTTCTCGTCACCTGCACTGTCCAAACTGTGGACGGAACTTGGAAAAAGCATCATTAGAAACAAAGGGGTCTCTTCGACTACTGAATGTCTTGGATGCTGTGATCAACCATTACTATGGCAAACACAGCCGCTTGTAAGTTCAATGGCCGCTGGAAATTTGCTGTTCAACACTGGAATTCTATTTACCAGCAACGATTACCGCAATATTGCTAATTTGACAAAGACAACAAACGTCCAATTTTTTTGGCCAGAGAAATTTTAGCTCTACTTAGAAAAAGTACCTATTCCCCATTGTTAAGAAAAAATTTGCTGAGCATCAAGTGGATATTAATTTTTTAACGAAGTGAGAAACAATGAGGTCGTAGCAGGTGTGACAGCCCGGGCCACTCAGCTAAATAGGGCACGTACAGCATTGTGAAGACAGCTTCATCTTAAGTTCTTGACTTCTCTCTGGTCCAGGTAACAGATGTCAAAATTTCAAATGCAATGGAGCTGGAGGGCCTAAAACATCGCCTAGATCACCAACAACAGGAATAAGTGGCTATTGCAAAGCTTGCTACAGATAGGCAAGTGCAAGTCAGAGCACACATGAAAAGAGGCCGTACATCAAGCAAAATTTCAATGTTTGGCATTTAGCAAAGTCTGTTCAGAAGAAGCTATCCAAAAAAGCTCAATCAGCCATGTGCGGCATTGAAACCCTGGATACACCCCATCATAACTCACCTCTGGTGGCATGCAAAAACCCTCGCAGGGAAATGCTACTGACTGTGTGGAACAATGGAAATTCATTGTTTACCACACGGCTAATATTCACTGCTGGGACGGATGTCGGCATTTCCACCAGTGCGCACACCCACCCATCCCAAGAGAAACAGAGAGAAGGAAAGACTGGTTAAAGGTTGGAAGCCCTGCTCATGATCCCCTGAAGGAGGTGGCCTTGAACAAGTCCCTTCTAAATGACATCGGCATGCTAGCCAAGTTTATCCACACTGGCATTTCAAATATGTACCATGGCCTCATGGCAAAGAAGTATTGCCAAAAAGTGCAGCACCACTCATATGATGGCATGAGGGCTCGCACCCAGTTAGCTGTTCCTGAAGACAACCACAATGTGGCAAGGAACTAAGGCCAAACCAAAGAGGGTGCAAAGAAACACAAATTTGTCTCCCCAAGGGAAGTGGTGGGTGGATTGCAAAGCCGCAATACAAGGAAAAATTGCACGCATTTTAAAATGATTTAATGGTTTCTCTCCTTGCATTAAAGAAAGGTGACGTTGAAGTTGCCCCGCTACCTCCCAAACCTGCAGCCGTGAACATTGCTCCAACCCCCAGGCTCATTTTAATACAGGAAACTTTAATACAGGGACTATTTATTGTGGGAGCTTCAGCCTCCACTACACTGTATGTTACTGTCATCAGAATTTTTGTCTACGTGTAACTTATCGCTAGGTCTTCTGGGAGGAATTGAGTAGGCTTATGTGATGTGAGCATTCAGTATGGCAGCCATTGTTGTTTTGAGTACATGAAAAATTTTCCACAGCTTACCATCACAAGTTGGTTGCAGTTTTCAAGGTAAGTTATTTTCCATTTTTAAATTGCTTTGCCTCGTTTTTGTTACATATTGTCATTCTTTCCACACTTCCCTCAAGAACTGTGTACTCTTTGTTATTTCACTTAGATCTTCGTGAGAAAATTTCTCCGGTGATACAAGATTTGTTTTGCTCACAAAAGCCATTAACTTATTGTACAGGAGAAGTATTCACTTTTGCAAGCACTCACCTTCTTCACACAGACGAGTGTCAGTTATTGGACTCTACTGTTATCACATAAATCGTATACATGTACTTGTGCTGTGCAGTCATTTTGAGCAGCTGTGAATGCAGTCAAACTGCTGAACTTACACGTACTGGAGCTGTTTGTTAACTACATGACAATATTAACTGGGAGTATGGGGCCATCAATTGAACAATACTGGTCGAGGAAGTGAAGGATGCCTTATCACATGTTCAAGGGGGATGGATTCTTACCACGTCTTAGCTAAATGTGTTTTACTTGACAACTTTGAAACTCTGGACGTTTACAGAAATGATGGGCTACATTTTGTCTACATCCCATTGCTTGTAAGGGGAAGTGAATGATGTGGAGAACAGTCCAGGCCCTGCAGTATTTAATAACACTAATCCAACAACCACTATGTCTGCTGGCCACAAGTCAAGGAACTGACAGAAGCACACTTTGGTGAATGTTGGTAAGCAGAGTGTTGCAAATTATGTTTGCTTGATTATTGTTAAAATTTACAATAAAATAGAAGACACTGTACTCAGAATATGCTTATTGAATCGAGCCTATACAGTTCTACAAGATATTAATCCTGTACAAAAAATGTGTATTTGCCGTTGACTTTTACAATGAGGTTAACTAATATTCCAGGAATAGTTTCGGTTTTTGCCAGAATGTACATTCAATGCAACATAATGCAATTTAATACATTGTTCATTATTCTTACTCTTGACATCAAACAATGCCCAATATGTCTCTTAAAAATTCACTTGCAGAAGCTTTTTCAAATAATTCTCAACGTCATCAATAACTCATCACATTTAAACAATGTAGATCATAACTGTCATGGTGTTTGGATATCTGATCTTATTTGGCAGAGATGTTGTAATTTTAAGTTCCCATTTCCTCCTTAGTTTTAGTTTCAATCGAGAAGACAGGTGCACTTGTGTATGATAATAGTGTGTCAAACACTGAAGACCACATTTCATCACATTTCCAACACCTCAAATTTTGTCAAATATTCTCAGCTGTGTGTGGTATTTTTAACTCTTCTTCATATTTGGAAATGTGGTTTAACATGGTCTTTCATGCTTGATATGTTACATCATTGTTACTACAATTGTTGTTTGTTACAGTTTTAAAGATGTCAGAGCACAGCTTTGACATATTTTTAATTTAACTTCAAGAATTTGCATGGGATACCTCCCTCATTCCAGAGAAACACTTTGGTCAGCATTGAAGAGCTTAAAAACCTATTACATTTGCAATTGTCTTGCCCACAAACATGGACTGGTCCTTTCAAAATGAAAGGTGTACTGAACATGTCTTTATTTGTGGTTGTCAAGCTGATATGTAACAAGTTCAACACAATCAGGAATGTGATTACAGTGAATGAATTTGTGTACAAGAAATTCTCCTAAAAAAGCCGATAACAGTTGCATTGTGTTCTCCAAATGACATTAAGTTAATTAACTTTCCACTGTGAATAGCATGATAAAAAATATATTACCTTCTTGTATTTTAAAACAGATCCAGCCGATCAAAGTAGTATTGGGTTTGACAAAACAATTATAACACCTACAATGAGAGATATCTGTACCTGGTCATGTGAGCATAAGAACCTGGTAAACCAGAGGGAAGCACACTGAGCAATGTGGAACACTACTTTAGAAATAATTTTGATGCTTGTCATGTAGCAATGACTTTTCATCAAGTTCCAGCTGATAAACCTGTACTGTATACTTTTCATGCGAGTCGTTGGAAGCTCTATTACACAACTCTTTATACAACTGTATGCTAACAGCCACTTGAAGATTAATATTAAATCCAGAAACAAACATGCATGCACTGTTCTATCCAAAAATTACTATGCATACTAGTCAATCATCAACATATACTTTTAACATCACAAGGACCTTCATGTATCAAAAGCATGCAGACTATGAAAAATATGTTTTCTCATATTGTTTTTTACTGCATTTAAAGTACCATTTTACCATATTTTGCATCATCTTAAAGCTGGCAATCAACAAAAGTACCTACAGCCTGTATGCAAATTGATTATTCTTATTCCATGTGACAATATTCCTTTCCAGCCATCACAAAACGTATTCAGAACTTCAGTGGAATCGACACCATTGACAAGGTGTCTATTTGGGATAAACTGTTGAATTCTCAGTTGCTGACTTTATTATGTAACTGGCTTAGATATTACAGCAATCCCTCTTGACAGTACATGTACAAGTTAATTTGATATCTGTAAACAGTCTTCAATAAAATTAATAACAACTTACATATGTTGATACCTAATAATCAATATTACCTTATTTATTTAAATTTATACCTTTATCTTTCTAGTGATGGCCTATTCACTTGTAGTACTTCAACTCCTAAATACTGACATTTAAAACTTGCTTTCCAACTGAATGGAATAAAAGTAAATCAAAGCCCACACACGCTTTGCTGACCTATTTTATTTAATTTCTAACAATCTCCTGTATCCAGGATAATTCCACTTCTGAGTCAGTTTCATCAGGGGTGCAAAAGCATGTGTAATTCCCATCTGCATTTGGATACACTGCTCAAATTGCTTTCACTACACAAGCAGGGATTACTTTTCTCACGTATCTCCCCACTCCGTCATGTACCCACCAAGTAAACTTGCGGTAAGCTGCGTAATGATAATTGCTGTAGCCTGCGTAGCAGGCATATAAAGGGGAAGGGGTGAGGGAGGAGAAAGAGAATTCGGGGAAAAAATGGAGTGGGGGAGGGCTAAAAGGAACGCCTGCTATAAAGACCCCTATTGGTTCATTTCTGCGGTTGTTGGCGGCCACAAAATTCTGATTGGTTAATTGGACAATAGGATGAGTTTGTGAAGTAATGTGAGAACAACCAAAATGGCAGCCGAAGTGGATATGCTAGCGACAGCTTTGCTGATTTGAACGTCGTCGCTTGCAGTGAATTCAAGTTAAACCAGAACAAGACATTGCAGTAAAATCTCTTCTAGATGGAAAAGATGTATTAGCGGTGTTGCCCACAGGATACGGCAAAAGCCTTGTATATCAAATGTTTGTGTGCGTCAAGGACTTTGAAATGAATGGTAAAGCAACGATTCTGGTGATTTCTCCATTGGTTAGCATCTGAAAACAAGGCTTTTTTGGAATTAACCTTTCCAGTACTTTTTTGGTTGCGTTTATCGTCTGTTCTGATAAGCTGTTTCTTGGTGTTGCTTCTTTCAGGCATGATAGTGGTGGGAAGTTGTCTTTTGCATCGATCTTCCAAATCCTTGCAGTTTAAATCTTCATTGACTCTTGTGCTGCATACAGCTTGCTCAATAAAACTGTACAGTTCAGCTGCATTTCTTATTTTGCGACCACAATATCTACAGACCTGCTCTGAAAAGTTTTCGACTCTCATTAGTGGAAACCCAGTCGAACCACAACACTCAGCTAAAATCAGCCTGACACTTTCTTCTCTGCGCAACAGCGAAAATATATTTTCAAATGACACTCTTCCTCCTCCAGAAGTAAAGTTTACTACACAAAATCTGCAGCTGCTGTTTTTTTGAATGTCTAACCTTTGTGGGAGTTGCTGACATTACATGGCTTGAAGATTTTCTCACAATGCTTGCTGCTATTAATATTTTTTCACACCTTCCAGTGTCAAGTCAGTCATGCAGAAAAGCACGTGCCTTATTCTGATTGGTCATTGAACTGACAGCTCTGTTAATTCGATTATCGTAAAACAGTAGGCGGAGATGCAAAAGAAGTGGCTTTTGTAGCAGGCGTTCCCTTCCCTGAATTCTCTTCCTCCACCTCCCCTCCCCTTTATACGCCTGCTATGCAGGCTATAATTGCTCCAAATAGAAAACATACGATTGAAACATGTATTGCAAAATCTTTTCAAATTCGCTCAAATTATGATGGAAAGGAAGGCTGAAAGGTCAGTGCAATTGCCGCGACAATTTGCTATCACCCACTGATCGGGATGGAGCTACACAGAAATGTCAGTCACTTCTGTTTATGTTGCAGCCGCATTTAATTGTTATTTTTTCCGTTTGTGCGTGCATTCTTTCGTGATCATCGCATTCTTTTCGTTTATCTCGCTTTCACGTTATCGATGTTCTGTTAGGTTTTTTCGCATAATTTTGCTGTTTCAGTCCCCTTTTGTATGTGTCTTTCTAGTTTATTTGTGTATTTTCTTCACGACGCTACCATCATCTCGTCTCGTTTACCGCCCTGCCATTTTCCTTTTTTACGTGTACCTTAGCTTCCTAGTCATACAACGTTTGTAAGTATCGTCTACCTTCAGCTCGTTATTTCTGTTTCTTTTATTGTATTCGTCTATAACTTGTAATTTATTTTGTTTGTAGCAACCGCTCCCTTTTCATCACTTCTGTTCGCACTCATTAAATTGTACATTTTGTCTTAACGGTTAAAAGCCAAGTAGCGTGTTGGACGTTGACTACAATATTCGTTGAAACGTTATGGATCCAATCGAAACCACTGGAAGCCAACAGGAACAAATTGGATTGGAAAGCGACAGTTTAGAATCTGCGGGCGCGGCCCTCGCAACCAGTGTAACAAGGCGAAGGCAGCGCACTGAGAAAGGAAAGGCCTATATCGCTCATCTTCGATGGACAGACTGTCAAACTGTTGATAAGAGAATCCAACGGCAAATTAAGGAAATTGTTTCTTCTGCGAGTACCGAAGAAAACGTGCACGTCGTGGAAAGGAATCTGACTGCATTTCATGTTACCGTGGAAGAATTAACGAGATGCGTCGCTGTATTGTTGGATGACCTCGAGGGTGAAGGTGACCAGCTAACCGTAGCTAACGATTGGTATGCCGAAAAGAGTAAGCAAATAAGCGATTTTATTGAAAAAACCGTTCGCTGGATTTCGTCTGCGAAAGAGGTCCTTGAGCAGAGGTTAGATCTCAAGCCAGTTCAAGACATACGCGAGCATCGCATCACTCTCACGCAACATCAAGATCCTTAATCATCTCCAGCAGAGCAAAAGAAAAGGCAAAAGCGGCCGAATTAATGGCAAAAGTGGCTATGTTGGAACAAAGGCAAGAGCTAGAGAAAAGGGCTGAGAGGTTACGTTTAGAAGAACAATTAGCAGTCGCCCAAGTTCGTGAACGTGTGTTCGCAGAAATCGAGAATGGCGTCAAGGAAGATTTAAGCCACCAGCCAGAAATGCCTTCAGAAGCCTCTCGTGTACCAGGAATTTCTCTCTCTGGGCCATCTTTTCTGCCTGTGTCCAGTATTTACACCGTTCCAAGCGCAACGTCAAACACTAACAAACGTGAACTTTACTCTGGGTTTCAATGATGACGCTCCTGTTACACAAACAACTCCTAAGCCGACGCGACATCCTACGAAGTTAAACCCTCTCGCACCTGAGTTTCTCGTCGCCGACACGCAGCCAAATACGCAGTTTTGTGACGTTCTTCAGAAACAAAACAGATTAACTGAACTGTTGGCAGAACAACAACAACAGAGTTTACTTCCGTCACTCACGCTGACTAAATTTACTGGCGATCCTTTGGAATATTCCACATTTACTAGAAGCTTTGAATCCCAAGTGGAAGCTAGAGTGAGCGCTAACGATGTTCGTTTGCAATACTTGGAGCAATACTTACAAGGAGAACCGAAGGAGCTCATCAAAGGATGTCTTCACTTGGATAGAAACAGCGGCTACATAGAAGCTAAGAAACTCCTAAAGGAGAAGTACGGGGATCCTTACAAGATATCGAACGCGTACATTAAGAAGATTAACGAGTGGCCTCACATACGGTCAGGAGATGAACTGGCATTAGACCGACTTTCCATCTTTCTTGGTCAGTGCCGGAGATAGGAAGGAGTTCCTCAAAGAAAAAGAGCTCTGTTTCGCATGTTACGATCCTGGCCACAGATCTAACGGGTGCGCCCAGAGGAGAACTTGTAAGAAGTGTTCACGTTGTCATCCCACGGGACTTCATGATGACAACTTCTGCATCAATCAAGTAGCCTCCAAGCAGCAGATCCCCCCGCCTCCGCAGCGTAAGGATCATGTTGTGAATGCTCACACTGAAATGGCCCAAGCAACCTGTAATGCCACTGGCGCTGAGGAATCTGTCTCCGCTGTACCCATCGTTCCTGTCAGGTTGAGATCTGCAGGAAGTGAAGTCCTCACGCCATGCTTGATGCTTGCAGCACCAGTTCCTTTGTTCTAGAAGATATCGCATCCAGTTTGGGTGTAAAGGGCACCGATACACAGCTGATGGTGAAGACCGTCAACGGCACCAAATTACACGACGCCAAGGTTTTGAACGGATTGGTCGTTTCAGATTTAAAGGGTGACAATACCGTGCAATTACCGAAGATCTTCACCAAAAAGGACCTTTCTACCTGCAATAACATCCCTATGCCTGAACTTGCTCATCGATGGAAACATCTTAAAGGCATAGAAGCAGATCTGCCACCACAGTTACCTAATGCCAAGATCGGTCTTCTGATTGGCTCTAATTGTCCGAAAGCTCTCGAGCCAATGGATGTATTAGCAAGCGAAGATGGTGGTCCATTTGCAATTAAAACGTTTGCTGGATGGGTAATAGTTGGGCCCTTATACATGTGCTATGAAGAGCATCCTAGTGTAAATTGCCATTGCTGCAATGGAAGTCTGTTCTGGTAGACACCTCGATCACCACTTCATGGTAGAGAACAAAGTCAGAGAAATCGTTGCTCCACAAGTGCTGAACAAGATGTTTGAGGTAGACTTCAGCGAGCGAACTGATGATAAGGAACAAGGACACTCACAAGAAGACAAGAAGTTTCTCAAGATAGTTACCCAGGGTATTCGGCATACAGAAGATAGTCATTACGAGATTCCCCTTCCATTCCACCGTGACGATGTACGCTTTCCTGAGAACAAGGAGCAGGTCCTTCAAAGAGCACACTGGTTAAGAAAGAAGTTTATCAATAATGAGACATTTTACAAGGACTGTGTCAATTTCATGAACAGTATTATTGCCAAGGGATTTGCTAGGAAGGTGCCGTCAGATCGTCTATTTGCTAAGACAGGCCAACTTTGGTACATACCCCACCATGGTGTCTACCACGCTAAGAAGCCCAACAAGATCAGGGTCGTATTCGACTGTAGTGCCAGGTTCGGAGGAACATCGCTAAACGACCAATTGTTGCAGGCGCCTGACCTGACGAATCGACTCGTGGGTGTTCTGACAAGATTCCGCCAAGGACCAGTCGCCTTCATGAGTGATATTGATGCCATGTTCCATCAAGTCCGGGCACCAGAAGGCCAGCGAGACTTCTTACGCTTCCTATGGTGGCCTGATGGAGATTAAACGCAGAATCTTGAGGAGTATCAGATGAACGTCCATTTATTTGGTGCGGTTTCCTCGCCGAGTTGTTCAAACTTCGTGCTACGAAAAGCAGCTGATGATGCCGAGGAGGCCGTTGGTCCAGAAACCGCTAACCTGTTGAGGAAGAATTTCTATGTTGACGACTGCCTTCGCCCAGAAGATACAGAGGAGTCCGCTATTCAAAGAATACGTGGTGTTCGCCATGCCTGTGCACATGGAGGTTTCAATCTGGCCAAGTTCGTTAGCAACAGTAGACCCGTACTAGAAAGTGTCCCAGACGAAGCTCGTGCCCAAGACGTGAGAACATTAGAGCTAGGCAGTGGTGAACTTCCGTTTGAGAGGGCTCTCAGCGTACAGTGGGCAATCGAGTCGGATACGTTTGGTTTCAGAATCGTCCTTAAAGACCAGCCGCTAACCCAAAGAGGAATATTGTCTACGATATCTTCCGTTTACGACCCTCTGGGAGTAGCAGCACCCTTTCTGTTGGTCGGAAAGTCAATACTGCAGGATCTGTGTCGCACCAAGTTAAGCTGGGATGAAGACATTGGCGAAGAGTACCGTGTACGTTGGGAGAATTGGAAAAGCCAGTCGCCTGCCCTGGAACGTTTCTCTATGGAGCGATGTCTCAAACCTGCAAACTTTGGTACAGTCGTCTCCAGACAAATCCACAACTTCTCTGATGCTAGCTCAACGGGTTACGGTCAAGTGACATACCTCAGAATCAAGATTGAGAAAGGAGACATCCATTGTGCGTTTCTTATGGGGAAAGCCCGCGTAGCTCCCGTTAAGACCATGACGATTCCATGCCTCAAGCTTACGGCAGCCACAGTTTCAGTTAGAGTGGGAGAGATGATTGCTAGAGAGTTAGACGCACCTGCTGAGAGTAAGACTTATTGGACAGACAGTACAACTGTTTTGAAGTACATCCGAAATGACAAGAAGCGTTTCCACGTGTTTGTGGCGAATCGCGTGCAAACAATAAGAAATGCAACAAATCCTAACCAGTGGAGGTACGTTGGGACCGACATTAATCCGGCTGATGACTCGTCACGTGGTTTGAAAGGCCATGAGTCATCCAAACAGCATCGTTGCATTACAGGTCCAAATTTCCTATGGCTACCTGAGAGCAAATGGCCTCAACTTCCTGGTGACTTGGACGACGTTTCCTACAATGATCCTGAGGTTAAGAAGGTTCTAGTGAACAGCATGGATGTTGAAGAGAACGCAGACCTTTTGAAGAGGCTCACACGCTTTTCCGAGTGGCACCGTATGAAAAATCCATTGCCTGGATACTCCGTCTAAAACCTAACTCCGATGAGAGGGCATTGCTTCCCAAGGATGGAGCTGACAAAGTGAGACGTACAGCAAACGTGAAACACAAGCCCTTAAGAGTAGAAGAATTAGACAGAGCGGAGAAGACCATTCTGAAATTGGTACAAAGCGGTGCATTTCCCAAAGAAATAGAAGCTCTGCAGAAAGTTCGACGAGTAGATTGTGAGAATGACCGCCAATTTGCAAAGGCAATAAAGTCTGAAATCAAGAAATCTAGCACGTTGTATCGCCTTGATCCTTTCCTGGACCAGGACAGACTCATACGTGCTGGCAGAAGACTAAGCAAGTCAGAAGAGTTTTCAGAAGGCTTTAAGCGTCCTGTGATCCTGCCGGAGAAGAGTTTCATCGTGGACCTCATAATTCGCGACGCCCATACGAAGGTCGCCCATGCTGGCAGGGGCATTACGCTGAGCGAACTAAGAAGTCAATATTGGATACTTAACGCCAATTCTGTTGTGAGACATTTCATCTCCAAGTGCGTGGTTTGTCGTCGTCTTCGTGGAACGACAGGTGAACAAAAGATGGCTGACCTTCCTAAGGAGCGAATAACACCCTCCCCTCCCTTCACATATAGTGGTGTTGATTACTTTGGTCCCATCTACATCAAGCATGGACGGAGAGATGTTAAATGCTATGGAGTACTATTTACCTGCCTAGCTAGCCGAGCTGTGCACATTGAAACGGCCGACTCATTGGAAACGGATTCCTTCATTAACGCCCTTCGACGATTCATAGCAAGGAGAGGGCCTGTATGTGAGATCAGATCAGACCAAGGCACCAACATTGTAGGAGCAGAGAGAGAACTAAAGAAAGCTCTAGACGAGCTGGACCACAGCGCAATCCAAAGGAATCTTTGCAGACACTTCAATGCTGACTGGATTATCCAATGGAAACAGAATCCTCCAGCAGCATCCCACATGGGTGGCGTTTGGGAGCGCCAGATACGATCTGTCAGATCAATTTTGTCTGCATTGATGCGAGAACATGGCCACACCCTCGACGATGAGTCCTTTAGAACCCTGTTAACCGAGGTAGAATGCATCATTAACAGTCGCCCGCTCACTGTCCCATCAAGCGATCCCGAGGATCTGGATCCACTCACACCAAATCACATACTGACTATGAAGTCAAGGGTTGTCATGCCTCCACCAGGAAACTTTCAGAAAGCTGACTTGTACCTCCGCAAAAGATGGAAACGTGTGCAGTATCTTTCCAATGTCTTTTGGTCGAGATGGAGAAAAGAGTACGTCCAAAATCTACAAAAGAGAGTAAAATGGAACCGCCCCCGAAGAAACTTCGAAAAGGGAGACCTGGTACTGATCGTAGATGATCGAGCCTCAAGAAACAACTGGAGCATGGCCCGAGTTGTCGACATACACCCGGATTCAAATGGACAGGTCATATCGGTCAGAGTTACCACGGCAACAACAACCCTAGATCGCCCAATCGACAAACTCATGCTGATACTGGAGAATGAAGAATGAACACCAGGGTAAATCCCAGCCAGAGGAGCCATGAGTAGAGAACTGTGTTATGAACTTTAACATTAAAACTGAGAACTTAAGAGTTTTAGTAAACTCTTAGAGGAGCCAGATGTTGCAGCCGCATTTAATTGTTATTTTTTCCGTTTGTGCGTGCATTCTTTCGTGATCATCGCATTCTTTTCATTTATCTCGCTTTCACGTTATCGATGTTCTGTTAGGTTTTTTCGCATAATTTTGCTTTGTTTCAGTCCCCTTTTGTATGCGTCTTTCTAGTTTATTTGTGTATTTTCTTCGCGATGCTACCGTCATCTCGTCTCGTTTACCGCCCTGCCGTTTTCCTTTTTTTACGTGTACCTTAGCTTCCTAGTCATACAACGTTTGTAAGTATCGTCTACCTTCGGCTCGTTATTTCTGTTTCTTTTATTGTATTCGTCTATAACTTGTAATTTATTTTGTTTGTAGCAACCGCTCCCTTTTCATCGCTTCTGTTTGCACTCGTTGAATTGTACATTTTGTCTTAACGGTTAAAAGCCAACTAGCGTGTTGGACGTTGACTACAATAGTTTATTAATTTCATTTTGCAGAACCTACAAGAAATTTAGGCAATGGCTGTGTGTGTAAAATGTAGTCGACTAAGTTCAATGAACGAATAATTCTTTCACTAAGTCTAAAGTTACTAAAAAGATTCATGTAGTTTGGCTACTTATATCTTTCAAAATTGTGTTGCAATATTGATAGGGCTAATCAAGTACCTCAGACTGAATTTTATATCATAATGAGAATTAAAGTGCCACTAACCCCCAAAATTTTTTTTGCTAATATAAATTTCCTTTTTCTCCTGATCACCACTGTGAAAAAATTATCATTTTAGCTATTTTCATTGATTTTCTATGAATTTTTTAAGTTTGTAAATTTGCCCTTTTCCATGTTCACGACCGAGGAATAGCAGAGAATGGGACGAGTTGGCTTTTGACGTCACTTCGGGAATAACAATATTTTGTTTCTAAGAAGAATGTATGTGAACATGCAATAGTGTGTGTCAAAATCGTTACAGAATGCAAGGACAATCTGTTGTTGGAGGGTGTAGCAATACAGGATGCATAGAATAGACTATGCCTCTTCATTCAATACCTCTACCTCAATGAAACTACCAAAACAAGAAAAAGACCAAAGCAGTGGGCTGATCTGTGCGAAGCTAAAGCCGGGGAGCCATTGAGGATTTCTCCGATCTCAGGTTCGCCACTACTATAAAAACCTAGAGATTTTCACGGCCTGTATATTCTTCTCTATCTCTAGTGGGGATCTTGAAATTGTCAAGCTACTGCATAAGACACAAATTTGGGATAAGCTGGAAGCCATATTTTGAGCGCAAACGATCTTTCGACACGAGTCCCAGGCGAAACTATAGGTGACGAAATTACATGGTAAATTAAACAAATCACCTTTTGAAATAGAGACTTGTCTAAATGAATAGTAAACTAAACCTACGTTCTACAACGATGCGAAGAAGATTGTTGAGGCTTCGAACTGGTGAACTAGCTATGTATTTGTGGATTTTAATAAAAACACACGCACGCCAGAGGTCGCCTGTAATCTGGCCGTGTTTCTCAGTTTGTTTTGCTCTCTGAGTTTCGTCTTTGAGGAATGAAATACATCTAAATTACAAACTTAGAATGGATCAAGCATTTATAAATATATGAGGAAAGTGAAACAAACGATTAAGATTCGGCCCTATAGCTACTGACGGAGATTGTTGTGCTGAAAGAAGAATGCGCTTGTCAGTCAACCGAAACGAAAACAAATAAGTCGAGGACTCCCAGGTTGTTAGCGTGCGTAAAATGGACATTTCATTCAAAATAACAGTGAAGTAGAAATGTATTCATTTAACTGAAAGTATACTGAACCTCTTTTCAAGATCTTGTTGAAGGATTTTCCATGATTTCACTAGTACGGAATATGCAAATTTGCGTAGCTTGTGTTCGTACACAGTAATTGAATATACATCTACTACAGTCGGTCGACAATAACAAAGTGAAAAGTTACCTCACCTTCTAATATTGTTTGCCGACATCTCTGCCTATCTCTTATGTTAAAACTATTTTCAATCATTGATCTGGAGAAGTAGGCAGGAGTGGAGTACAACTGCATCGCAGTTTAACTTGCATTTCAGGGGAAATTACTATTTGAATGTAAAAGTGTTTTGTCACTCCGAAATTTGCATGTTCCGTAAAGTCAAATTACCAACTCTTTGTGTTCATTGACATCTTTATAACTCTTTAAGAGCTGTAAGCTAACTCTTCAGTCATTGTTTGTACCTTTATAACCCAAATGGACTGGCAAATTGTCGATCTCGGCCTATATATAATTATACAACGCGGTTATCTCAACTGGCAACCCGCACTTCGAAATGGAAAAATATGTACTTCACAGCCTTCCAAATCGTAGCTAGACTCTGAATTGTAATGCTAGATGATACAGTTCTTTCACCTAAAGTTGTTGTCCAGTTTTGATAAAATATGAATCACAAATAACCCGAAAATGTTTTGACTGCCCTCGAAGCTCAGTCAAAAGTCTCTTGAGTGTTTTAGCCCAGTTCCCGAAGTGACATCATTAGTAGCCCGACCCAGATCCCACTTTGCACGGCCGTGAACATAGAAATTACATGTTTAAACACCTGTAGAAACGTAGGGATTTTATCAATCGAGATAATTTTTTCACCAAAGTAATCAGGAAAACTAGTAGATTTTATTTAAGGAAAAAAATTTGGGGGGTTAGTGGCACTTTAAACATTTTAACATCCTTTACAGAATTTGTGACATACAGGGTGCCTGTGGCTAATTGATCTACTCTACATTATCCCAGCAAAAGAGCAAAACGATTTACAATGTTATAGATGTGGTACGTACACAATAGCAAGTTCCCATGGCGCTTGTATGCCACGCACCTGACTCAAACCAACAATGGCCGTCTCCAACACTTCTCTTCACCGGGGCTCGAAATTGCGACCGATACAGTCGCCAATGCGACTAACATTTTCTCTTTGGCGACTAAAAATTCTGGTTTACTCGCCAATGTGACGACCAGATTTTTCTATGATTTAGATTTAAATTAGAAGATTAAAGGTAAAACAAACATTTTGTCTCATCCTGCTTTGCATTCGTTGTAAAAAAAACAGGCCAAATCGCATAAACAAAGCGAACTACCAACTTCTGTCCGCAATATTTTCAACGCCATTACAGCTATTCCCTTCGTACCGCGGGCGCAGAATTTTGCAAAAAGACTGCTGGAACGAAGTGTTTGATTTTCACATATCCACATGGTTTCCGCCGGTTTCCGAGAGAACACGTGCGAGACAATGTAAATTATCATGCATAACAAATTAGCAAGCCAGGAAGATTTAAAATTTAAAATATTTCCAAACTTCTCTCTGTAGTAATGAAGAGGATGCCAAAGGGCTGCTTATCATCAAGCAGGAGGCTTTTAAAGAATTAAATTTGCTTGTTCCCGATATCATAACGGGACAGCTTCCAGAGGATGTTTTGCATCAGCAAAGAAACAGTTGCTGTCAAAGCCAGTGATAATGGTGATTGTCTGTACAATGCAACGTCCATTGCTCTTTGTGGGGATGAGTCACTGGCATTATTGCTAAGACTTCTTGTAGCTGGCAAATTGTTTTTTAATTCAAAATATTATCCCGAGCATCCAGTCTTTTGCGAAACGTCCGGCGATACCGACATCTCTGTGGAAACACTGTTTTCAATCGCACTTAAATGTCAAGCAGAAAAGAAGTTTTACAGAAACTCAGGACAAGTGCGAGGCAGTGAAAGTTCAAGCGTTGTCTACATGTACTGTTGGGGAATGGTTATCTTTCTTGAATCTCTTAGCACTTAGCCTCTGTAATATCACGACCACTTTATTGTTTACCCCAATGTTAATTTCCGCTATCAAAAGTTGTTGCATAGAATTGTGATTCCAAGATTGTCGCCTGAATCAGAAATACCACCGGGCCAAGTAAACACTCTATGGTCAAGAGCGGGAGGTTTTGACAATCGCCCTGGAACTTAGTATGAGCCCAATCACTTTGTTCCAATCATAAATAAGTGGAAAGCCAATGACAAAGACAAAGAAAAGCATGGCAAATCTTCGAAAAACGTGATCACTGTGAAGCCAAAATAACAGCCGACACTGTTTTCATTTGAAAAGAAGTTGACCACCACCTGTGAAACACCACCCAGCAAACCAGTTCAAAAAAGAACTGTGGAAATGGCTGGACTGGGGGACTCTAGTAAGGCCAAGAAACAACCGGAACCATCAGCACCAAATGTGGGCCAGAAAAGAAAATTCCTTTCAAAGTGGAAACAAGAATTCCTGTGGCTGATGTTTTCGGAAGAAAACAACTGCATGACCTGCAGTATTTGTATTCAAGTACCAGGGGTAGCAGGGAAATCACAGTTTATTTCTGACTCGAATTCCTTTAAAAAGGAAACCATTCAAATTCATGGGTCAAGCAATGGCCATTTGAGAGCTGACAGCCTTGCGAGCCAAGCAGAACCCCATAGCAGTCTTCAAAAGCCAGAAGTTTTTCCAAGGGGCAGAAAGACCAAGAGGAAAGAGATCGAAAAGAGATGACGATAAAGATGAATACAGCATACTTTGTTGCAAAAGAGGAGTTGCCCTTTAGCAAATACGAAGGTCTCTTGTCCCTCCAAAAGAAGAACGGCCTCGAAATAAACATGACCTATGCTAATGACAAGTCATGTGCCAAAATGGTGTTGGTAATTGGTAATGTTTACAAAGACCAGCTCACAGATGAAGTCACAAGGACGAATTACATCAGTGTGATGGCAGACGGCGCGACTGATGCTGGGGGCTTAGAAAATGAGACCGTATACACTCGTTTTATTCGTGATGGCAAGCCAATAAACTGCTTAGTCAGGCACAAAGTGGTTGAACATGTCACTGCAGAAGGTAATTAGGCAAGAATAATTACTTTTAAAAATCCAAATAAGGGGCGTATTTAGTCCATTTTTCCTGTTGGAATTTTTACTGTTTTTGAGCTAAAAAACAATTAAAAATTCCGACGGGCAAATGTATTGGCTATATGCGTATGTTGCAAATAGATAGGTCGCTTTTATATCCTTCACTGAACAAGCTGAAAACTATTACAAATACAGAAATTCTTTTCGAAAGTAACATTCTAAGAATTCTACCTTTTGTTTGTTTTTGCGTTCTGCTTTGAATGTTAAAAAGTCAAAATCTTATTATAGAGAAGTAATTCAGTTTTTTTAATATATATGTACTATAGTTTTCTATTCACCTCCAAGGCTGCTTTTCGGGCTTATAGCTGGGAACCATGACTTGTAAGCGGCAATTAACAATATCCTTTCATGTTTTTCTATTAGGAATTCAAAACGTCATCAATTCAGTATTTCAAGATGCTGGTCTTGGCAACTGGAAAACCAAGGCAGTCAGGTTTGGGGCTGATGGCGCTGCCGTCAATCTGGAAAAGAAGGGAGGAGTGGCAGCTCTCTTAAAGAAAGAAGTCCCACACATCCTGGGCTTTCACTGCCTTCCACATAGGCTGGAGCTTGCACTCCAAGATTTGCAGAAAAAATGCAAGTCAATCGAGTGCGTTTACAATGTCCTTCATCTCATTTGGAAGACCTACCATTACAGCCCGAAATCTGTACGCACCCTCAAATCCATTACAGAAGAGCTCGATGTAAATATCCTAAAACCTTCCCAGGTTATTGGAACCCGTTGGTTACCACGTCACCCGTGCGTTGAATGTGTTTGTGGGTCATTCCCCCAAAGATTCCTTATGTGACGAAGCCAGACAATATGCTGCGGTATTATTCCACATGGAACATCTGAGCATCTCTTCAAAGAACGCGGACATCCAAGGACGGGCAAAATTTGTTGCTGGCAAAATGAGAGATGTCCACTTCACAGCATTTTGCCATTTTCTGGCTGGTTTATTCTCTATTCTTAGCAAGCTGAGTCTTCAAATGCAGTGTAACGATCTCATCCTGCCCGTGTCGGTTTCACTTGTTAAAGAAGCAATGGCAAGAGCTGAATGTCTGAAGAGTCATCCCATCCCTGATGGACATTTGCCTGCATTCCTGAAAAATGTCAAGAGTGCAAGTGGCTTTCAGGGCATAACTTTGACAGGCTCATTGGAAGGCACAGTAAAGCGTGGGGATGGCTTGCCTGAAAGTCTGCAATCAGAGATCAAAACAGCCGTCGACCTAGTCAGCTGGTCAGGTGTACTAGGAAGCTTTATCTTAGAAATAATTACATGTTCGCTTAAATCAGGAGAATTCAAGTTCACACATAATTTTAGAATAATCAAATCAAATCAAGTATGTCATTTTTGCTATTCGTCCCATTGATAAGTCCGTTAGCTGTTTTCAAACGAGGTAACCGATTGCGTTGAATCAGGCAATCGCATCAAATAATATTCACATTCAAAATAATATAACTGCAGTTCTGAACCGTGTAATATAAAATTGTTACCGTTTAGAAGTTACATGTATATTTATTATGAACTCTTCAATTTGTAACTTAGCGAGTTAACTATGTATAGGTATAAGAAAGATTTTGTTGATTACTTGCATGAAAAAGAGAAGAGTTCTATTTATCATTTCATATGATTTTCAGTAAGATAACCAGCTCATGCGAGTTACATGTGCATCGCCAAGTACATGGCATTGAGACTTTTCTGAGTCGTTCGTACATTGATAGTAAAAATTGATGTTTGTGAAGAGTTCTTGTGTATTCTACAGTGCTGTCCTGTACTGCACATTTATTCCAAAATCCATACTTGACTACTACAAGACTTGACATTAAAGCTCTTTTTCTTAAAAGTCTTCGGTCCATTATCAAGCTCTTCCTCTAAGCTGTATTTGACTTCCACTGCCATTCGTTTCCTTTAGTAGCTTTTACTGAAGTCCGTAAAAGATTTCCTACAAGAACTCCAAGAAAACCCAATCAAATGAGATTTAACTTACTCAATTTAACGTCCTTTATCCTGACATTTTTATCTCTGATGACAGCTTGAAGCCCATCAAATCCATATTACATGCAAGTTCTTTCTGTGAAATCTTGATCTGAAACTAACATTCAATCACAAATCTGATGGATCACACCATAAAAGATCTGCATCATTTACTGCGCCTTTGTTTCAGTGGCAAGCGGTTTCCTTACAAAGAGGAGATCTAGTAATGAATGGAATCGGCCATGTTAATTCCTTCGTACATGCTATCTCCATACAGTCGTGTTTGGCTCCCATAAGCTACAAAGATAGCGGCTAGAAACTCTTATTTACTTATTAAGTTTGGGTAAGATTGTTTTGTATAACTATGTTACTTTTTTGTTCTCGTATTTTCATAATTACTTGTGCGAGTGAGTTCCACACGACCAGAAACCGGATGATGAAGTTAAACAAGCTTAAACACTTTCAACCAGCCCCAAAATTAATATTCTTTTGATTATACAAACTGGCGACTAAATTTCTCGAGTTGGTCGCCAAAAGGCAACGTTACGATTTTTTTAATTTCAAGCCCTGTTCACAAACATACAGTTTCAAAATCAGGATGACTTATACAGTGAATAGGGGGATTGTCCTCTAAATCTAAGCCATATAATAAAAAAGCAGCAATGCCAAATGGAAAACAAATGGCTGGTTTTTCATAAGCGAGAAAAAAGGACTAAATCAAAACAATGAATGAATCGTTTCATAAAGTTTGTTACCCTTCTAATCAACAGTATTTCACCTGATACTTTCATCATGGCTTCGTTGATCTCTTCGCAGCAAACACACTCTCTCCTGCTGATTTTCCTAGTTTTCACGATGCTCGCAATTACACCAAGAGGTATTTCCCCTCCTTGCAAGTTCATTCTGGCTGTTAGCTGTATTCTCTCCATTGAAATCCGGTAATCCTTATTTGGAAGTAACCGGAAGAGAATGCTAAAAAAATGGTGGATGTTCAATTCTGGCAAATTCTCTTAGTTTTCTATTTGATTTGCACTGAAATATGAACTTTTCTCAATTGATTCTTTGTAATTTACGTTCTTTCTACAATTTCAGATCATTTCCAAAATTATACCCTGTAACCTTCCATTCTCCTTTAAGAGTGTGAGTGAAGACACATGCGTCAGGCCTTCTTTGGAAAGAAGAGGAACCCTCTCTGCCCAACGATTACAAAATGGCAAACAGGAGACTGCAATCCCTGGAGAAGAAGTTTGAGAACTGCCCCGCAACCAGAAAGAGATATGCAAAGTCAATCCAGGATGACATTGAGAAGGGCAACGTGAAGAAATTGAGTGAAGAGGAAGTACAATGTGATAGCAAAGTGACTTGGTACTTACAACACAGATTTGTCATCAACTTGAAGAAACCTGATTGTCTCAGAAGAGTACACAATGCCTCCGTGAAATTCATGGGACAAAGTTTGAACGATAAGATCTACACAGGACCAGATCTTCTCTCGTCTGTTTGTTTTCCTCAGGTTTTGCAAAGGAAGAATTGTAATGGCTGCTGATGTGAAAGAAATGTACCATATACTTCATCTCACTGATTGTGATAAGCCAGCAATAAGATTCTTATGGAGAGACTCTCCGGATGAAGAACCGAGCATGTATCAGTTTGAGAGAACAGTGTTTGGAGAAGTGTCTGTGCCATCCAGAGCAAACTACACTATGAGGCAAAATGCTGACAAGAATGGGGAAGATTTACCTCTGGGTGTGAAAGCAGTCTACAAGCATCTTTACATGGATGATGGCCTACCATCAACAGATTCTCACAAGGAAGCTATTGAAATGCGGAAGCAGATGAGTGAGTTGCTGCACCATGGAGGTTTCTGCCTACACAAATGGCTGACAAATGACCCAGACATCTTGGCAACCATTCCAGAGCAAGATAGATCTCTGCGATTCCTCGAGCTGAGTGAAGGTAAGTTGCAAAGAGACAGAACTTTGGGCGTCATTTGGGATTCCCAGGAGGACATACTCCAGTTTACCAGACTGAATGGTAATCCAGGCACGACAACGCAGAAGATCTTGAGTCAAGCATTCTCTGTTGCGGATCCGTGAGGACTCCTCCACCCATTCTCAATCAGTAGGATAATCCTTCAGAATCTGAATTGTATGAAGTATGGCTGGGATGACGAGTTAAAAGAAGCTGATCTTCGAGAGTGGCGTGAATGGTGCAAGGAAGCAGAAAAGCTTGACCAAGTGAGAATCCCAAGAGCCCTACTTCAAGGACAAAAAGCTATCCGATAGACTACGCTTCATGTATTTTGTGACGCTAGCCAGGATGCTTATGGCGCGTGTGTACCTGAGACAAGTGTTTAGAACGTGCTCTATTACGGGAAAAGGCCGTGTTGCCCCTTGAAAGTCAGTCTCTCTGCCGACTGGAACTCATGGGAGCTCTAGTTGCTGTGCAATTAACTGAAACACTGGTAGAAGAAATGGCCACAAAGGTAGAGAAGATAACCTTCTGGAGTGACTCTATCACAGTCCTACATTATATCTGCCAGACAAGTTCCCCTTACAAAGCATTTGTTAAGTTTAATCTTTCAACTCTCTCCACAAATAATGTTTTCGATGTATGGAACAGACTGCACTGTCTCCATGATCACTGTTGTTTGTCTAGCTCTCAAGGCCATAATGAGAGATCAAGCTGAACTGTTGAACAAAATCAGAGTTGCAGCAACGGCAGTAGGTATTGACGAAGAGGCCATAAAGAACTGGAAAGTGCGAGCTTGTGTGAATACGGTTTGTGACATCTGTACATTTGCCATTCTGTTTTTGGAATCTCAACCTTTTGCTTTGCAGTTTGACACCTCTGTGATTTGCCATGTGGTGATTATACTTTGTTTAGGCTCATTTCTATTGCAAGATATGTTTTAAAGTCTCTAAGTATTGGCTTTCAAGGGACAAAGTTTGAAATATTCTGTGAACAGGTTTTAAAATACTAGGTTGACAACTGAAAACCACAAGCTGGCAGTCATGTTACAGGTCCCTGTAGGTGGTCTATAAGTAGGCGGAAGGAGCTTTTGTTAAGTTTGCCCACAAGCATTCTTTCACTTCCTCTAGCCGCCCTTTTCTTATTTTATCGTGCGCTGTTTTTGCACTGCACCCCAACTGAATGCCTGGAAGAGGCTCCATTTCAAGCTTCACATGCTTCCGTGATGCACTTCAGAGCTTCCTGAAGTCCATAACCAAGCAAACGGCTCAATCAGATATCCAAATTGATGAGCTCAAGAAATTGCTGTTGACTGCAGGCCCACAGCAAATGATAGTATAGCAAGTCACAACGACTAATATCGCAGTTTCTGACAGCAAAATGAACTTGTACTAGACATTCTTAACAAGTTGACAGTGGTTGACATTTAATTCAGTGACATTAAACATGTTACATGTGCATCAACTGGTGAACACCTCTACTAGAAAGAGACATTGGTCCACTCAAGAAATTATTACTTTGGTTGTGGAGTTTCTGTTAATAGTGATCATATACTAAATAGTTATTCAGTTTACATTTAATTCAATGACGTTCAATGTTACTGTTCTCAAGTGCATCAACAGGCAAAGTCCTCTATTACACAGAGACAGTGGTATGTTCAAGAAACTTCCGCTTTGGTAGTTCAGTTTCTCTAAATATTGATCATGCACTAGATATTGTTAATATCACTTGACATTTAATTTGCTGACACGCGAATGGCTTATATACCTTTCATAATGGGCCAATAGGAGCAATGCAAACTCGATCCTAAACCACAAAAATTAGAATATAAAAAGGTCGCCAAACCGTCTTTACAATGGGAATGGAAATGAGAAAACATCTCTACCTTTCCCTCAAGCTACTTGCAACATGGTCTGTCTTCAAACAACAGCTGAGGAGAATCATGAAGATTGTGTGTTTGCGATGACTCAAACACACAATACCTCCATCCCAGTAATGGTGAAGAGGAACTAGATTCTTCTGAGAAAAGCTAGGGCATGTAACACCGCTGATGCATGAGCAAGGTATTGCGGCATGCGAAATCAGGCCACCAATATGATTACAAGAGCAAAGCATAACTACTTCGAGGCTTTGTTTCAGAATAGCAAAGGGAACTCTAAATCTATTTGGAAGTTAATAAGATCCCTTGGTGGAGACAGACCAACGCGTCAACCCCAAATTTCTTAAGGTCACCAAGGAAAAGATAATTTCAGATTATTTCAATAATTTCGGATTATTTCAATCTCCACTTTACAATTGTTGCAGATAAAGTGAAACAATCCCTCCTGACCGCTAATGGTTGTAATCTTGATAAACTTAAACAGTTTGTTGGTGAAAGGCTACCTTCAGAATCGCAATTCACTATACCTCCAATTACAACTGACATGGTAAAGGTATATTTACTGAAAATTCCAGCTAATAAAGCAACTGGAATTGATGGCATCAGTTGTTCTCTCTTGCACCTAGGCATCACAGAACTTGCGCCTTCAATAGCAAAGCTCATCAACCTATCGCTTTCATCAGGAATGTTTCCTTGTTGTCGGAAAATAGCCAGAGTGACTGCCCTTCATAAAGCTGGTGATATGGATGATATAACCAACTATAGGCCCATTTCAGTACTTCCGGTGCTCTCTAAAATCATTGAACGTCATGTGCATGACCATGTCTGAATATCTAAATGTTCACGACCTCATCTATAAGAACCAGTCTGGATTTAGAAAGCAGTACAGCAGGGAGACAGTGCTTGCTTATATAGTTGATACTCTGCTCTTCAATCTGGACAAAAACCATGTTAATGGTACAGTTCTAGTAGACTGTAAGAAGGCTCTTGACATGGTGGATCATGTGACTTTGCTTAGCAAGCTTGAAGCCTACAAACTAGATAGGAACGTTTTACTTTGGTTCGAGTCATACCTAAGCGATCGAACTCGATATGTATCATTCAAAGGAGAAACGTCGACTGTGAGGAGTATCACAGCAGGTGTGCCACAGGGTTCCATATTGGGTCTCTTACTTTTTGTGCTGTTTATCAATGACTTACCTTTACATGTCCACATGCACTTGGACATGTTTGCCGATGACACCCACCCTCCTCGCTTCTTCCGATTGTGCTAATGTTGAAGAACTTAAGAACACACTCTCCAGTGAGGTCTCCAATGTCAGTGAGTGGGCAACTAACAACTGCCACTTAATTGTTCCAAGACGAAGACAATGCTAATTGATGGACTGCGCTTACGGAAACGTTTGAGTAATGAACATCGAAAGCTTGAGATAGAGCTCGAAGGAAGCACATTAGAGCAGGTTGAGAACGTTAAACTGCTAGGCCTTGAACTTGATGAAGAACTCAGTTTCGATATTCATATTGACTCTTTATGTAAGAGGATATCGAAGCGTATCGGTATACTCAACAGAATCAAGGCTTATCTTCCAAGAGCAGAGCGTATACTCTATTATGATTCTTTAATTAAGCCATTAATATTATATTGCAGCGTAACATGGACAAGCTGCTGCAGCCACAACAACATAAGTAAGATATTCAGACTGCAAAAACGCTGCGCTTGTATTATCCTTGACGGCCAACAACACCATAGCACTGTAGATCTATTTAATACCTTAGGACGGGTACCATATTACAGCGAGACTGATATGAAAAGATGTACAATAGCTCATAAAAGGATTATGGGTACTTGCCCGTTATACCTAAACAATTTAGGGGCTCGATAGGCCCAAAATCGGAAAAAATCGTATTTCTGGAAACCTACATTTTTGGATTGTTTATCCTTTGTACCTTCATGAAAAACCCATTTTCTGCATTTTTACTGCCCTACTAGCATGCTTTTGAGCATTTTCTCAGGATGTTTGGCCCATTTCCATGGAAACGAGAGTTGTTTACGCAGCTTTTTTTTGAACAAAAAGCAGTGATATTTAGTGAAAATTTCAGCTTGAATGCTTCCTGGGGCCTGGGAAGCAGTCTAGCCTTCTTTAGAGGACATTTCAAGTAAACTACATGAAGGAATAATCGTAGAAAACGTGGTTGCTGTTGTTTATACTTTGTTCGTAAAAGTTATCCTCAGAAATGCCTCCAAAAAAGAAATTTAGAAGTGGTAGAAGCAAGACAAGAAAGTTCACTGGGACCATGTATACAAGGAGAAAGGAATTAGAGTCGAAAGAAGCTTCAGCAGATCAGGAATCGGTCGAAAGAAGCGATGAAGTGGACTCTGATGAAACAGACGCGTCGCGCTCAAATGTTAGCGTGCCTGAACCTTCATCATCTTTTGCATTGCAAGGAAAGGTTCACGGACTTTCCAGCAAGGAGTCTAAACCTGAAAGTAGTGCAAGCGATGTGGATTCAGCTGAAATGGAAGGTTTTCGTTTTGTTGACATGGCAGTCCTTGGCTCAATTTTCCAATTGTTACTCTGCCCCATTTGTAAGAAGAACCACGTGAAGCTGGAAGATAGCAAAAGAAAGATGGGATTTGCTTCGTTGCTATTTGTCAAGTGCCCCGGGAAAAAGTGTGGATTCATAAAAAGATTTTACTCTTCTTCCAGGGTTGGGACTTTGCAGGCATTCAAAGTCAATCGAAGAATTGTTCTAGCATCCAGGAACACTGGTGTTGGGCACCAAGGGCTTGTCAAATTTGCTGGAACTGTGAACATGCCTCCTCCCATGAATGAAAATGCCTATAGGGATATTGTTGAAGCTGTGAGGAAAGCTACTCAGACTGTTTGCCAGCAAAGTATGAGAGCTGCTGTTGAAAATGCAAAGAGCTTCTATGAACCAGAGGAGGATGGTGTTTTTGATATTGGAATTTCAGGTGATGGCACCTGAAGAAGAAGGGGCTACTCATCCCTGTATGGAATAGTCACTGCCATATCCACAGTCACTGGCAAAGTAACTGACATCGAAATAATGTCAAAAGACTGCAAGGAGTGCACAGTGTGGAGGAACAAGGAAGGTACACAGGAGTTTGAAGATTGGTGGGAAGGCCACCAACATCGTTGCCAGGCTAATCACCTTGGGTCATCTGCATCAATGGATTCCACTGGCCTTCTTGCCATATTTCAGTGGTCGGTTCAAAGCTATGCAGTGCGTTATACAGAGTTTTTGGGAGACAGGGACAGCAAAGCCCACAAGCTAATTGTAGATGAAGCTGTGTATGGTGAAAAAGAGGTCACCAAGCTCAAGTGTGTTGGGCATGTTCAGAAATGTCTGGGGTCACGCCTTCGCTCGCTAAAAAAGCACGTGGGTCAAGTAAGACTTGAAGACGGAAAACCAATCGGGGGTATTGGAAGGCTGACAAACAACAAAATAGATCAACTACAGGTCTATTATGGCAAGGCCATCCAAAACAACACCCACGACATCCAATCTATGGAGAATGCTGTCATGGCTATATGGCACCACACAAGATCCAGTGATGACCACCCAGACCATGACTTGTGCCCCCTAGAGAAAACTCGTGGTGTGGGTTTCAAAGGGACTTGGCAAAGGAAACAACAGAGTACACACATACACATCCACTGCCTTCTGCTGTTGCCAATGCAATTCATCCAACTTTTGAAGCCCTCAGTGACCAAGACCTCTTACGGCACTGCCTCCACGGTGGCACAGAGAACCACAACGAGGCAATAAATGCGTTCATTTGGCAACGATTGAACACTTCCGTTGCGTTACAACACTTGTTGATTTAGTTAATGTTTGATTTACATTTCTTGGCTGGCCGCTCTAGGTGTTTCGTCATTGTAGATATCATATTTCTTAGCACGTTTCAGTTTATCGGAGTTGCACGTTTAGGAGTCGCTCGTAGTTCAACTTGGAGTATTTAGAGCTGTTTTCTTTGGAGTTCCCACGCCCGGTGCTAGATCAGATGTAAGCCGTTTTTTCTATATTTTCCTTTCTTATAGTTTTATTCATTTTCATTTAGCTTGTTTTTCCGTGTTCCTTTTGTGACTCGACAATTGTCTATTCATTTCTAGTTTTTACTGTAAGTGATGTATAAGCGGCTCAGCCAGCTCTTCAATAAATCTTGTTGAATCATTATTACGCTGGCGAACTCCAATGTACAGCACCTCCAATTCGCCACATCAGGAACGCGACAACGCGCTACAAAGGAAACTCACTCTGGCTTACCCACAGTCGAGCTTGCTGCTCACCTTGCAGTGTCTCACTTCAAAGATGGGTCAGTCTCCCTCAAATTGGTCCTCAAAGAGCTAGGAATTACGCCAGGGGCTCACTGTAGCCAAGCTTGCAAAAAGCTTGAATATGACAGATTGCATCATGCTCACAGAAAGAGTTCTGATCAGTCCAAGGAACAACAAAAACAAATCAGAAACTGGAAGAAAGGCTACAGTGACCATTTAGAGGCTTTTGAAGGACTTCAATATGAAGCTGGAGCCTTTTAGGACTGAACACAGTGAACATTGCTGATGATCAACTTTAAATGCTATTTTCTCAGATTCCGTTTTTTAAAACATGTTCAGTCACTGTAAACACAATATCTCAAAAACTATTTAAGATAACTCAATGAAACTTTCACATTTGGTTGGCTAGAAATAGATCTGTGCAATGACCAATTATGACTTATTAACATTTTTTCAAAGCCGATATTGCACATTTTCATGTATGTTCTGGGTGAAGGCCTCATTCATGATCAAAACACAATTTCTTTACAATAATTGGTCATTGTATACCTCTGAGAACATAAAAAAAAGTGTGGCAAATTTCAACTTTCCAGCACAAAGCAGAGTAGAGATGTGTTTAAGAAAACACCTACTTCTAGGCCCTCGGAAATGGGGGTGGTTATAAAAATGGGTGTGGCTCCTCAGGAATGCAAGGAATGCATCCCAAATGTATGGCAAATGAATCATTGGGACCTGCTTGATACAATGATATAGTTGAATTGACATGATTTTATAAGATAGTGTTGAGAATTGCGTTGTCAAAATGACCATTTTTAGCCTATCGAGCCACCTTAAAACTAAATAACAGCCAGCACAATAGGAATACATGGGGCGCTAATTTTACTGAAAAGATTTAACAGAGCAAAAGAGGGAGGTCGCACGTTTTCTGTAACGACTATAAAATGTTGGAATCACCTCCCCCTTAACCTGCGTGCCTCTTCATCTGTAAATATCCTTAAGAACACTTTGTACAAACATTTTAAATTAAGTCAGCTCAAGAGTAAGATTTTTACTCCTTTTTTAAGTAATAATTTTTAGATTGTGATATTTTAGTGATAATCTGATTATTGTTTATAGTAGATTTTTAACTTTTAGTACATTTAAGAGGGCCACAAATTTATTAGTTGATAAACTATTACGTGTCACCCTCGATAAATAAAGTTTTGATTTGATTTGATTTGATTTGACTAGACACAGATAATTACATAGCGCCACCGAAAATGCCAGACTACCGTCCAAATGAAGATGACAAAGAAATGCTTAACACCGATGAAGAAAATGATTTGTAGAACAGCCGTCTACCATCACAACCAAGACCAACCCAGAACCCGCCAAGGGGACACAGGGAAAACCACCTGCCAACGAGCAACAAGCCTAACAGCCCACCAAAATCCAACTTGCCGAAGCAAGGTCAAAAAAGAAAATTCACAGACCACATAACTGTGGAGAACAAAATGGCAAAGACTGAAAACTCTATAAAAGTATTAGAGGAACACCTAACAAATCGGACTTGTCCGAAATGTTTGCGATACATGGCAAAACCAAATGTTGCACAGGATAACATCTTTAAAAAAGAAATAAAGGACATCAAGCTAGATGCTGGACAAAGCCTAGCACATGCCTTAACTCACTTCCACAAACATAAGCTCGACAGCCAGAGAAAGAAACTAAGGGCGTTTTCACAACCTAATGCTCGCAGAAACAAACATGTAAATAGGCAACCTTTCAACAACATGCAATCGGCGAACCACATTGTAAACCAGGACAATGTAAACTTAGCTGATTTGCAGAAACAGATTTCAGATTGAAAAGAAATCGTTTGTTCACATGAACTTAAAAACTCTGCAAATAAACAGGATAAACACTACCACAGTGTGTTCTCTGACTCTACAAAAGCTGGCCACAAAACCAGCAAGGGTATTTCTAAAAACAAACGGCACAAAAACCATAGAAACACCTCTGGAAAAAGGCGGGCAGTCAAAGAAAGGGAATCAAATGAAATTAGGTGACAACTCTTGCCGGATTTTGAACAATTTGCGAGAAGAATGTGCCCCCAATATATATTTCATGGACAAGTTAAAGAACCACATCCTTTTCATGTCAAATCAAATTGGATGCCTCCGGCTCAACAATCCATCACCCTTGAAAACTATTAAAAAAGTGTCAAAACACAACTTGCTGACATCAGAATCAGTAAGCCCAAAAATAATGTCTGCAATGAGATGGCAGCTTTAAAAGAGCTTAAGAATAACTCTGCCATAAACCTCAAAAAAGAAGACAAAGGAACAACAACAGTCATCATGAATAAATCAAACAAAATACAAGAGGTTGAAGCGCAACTCAAGAACAGAGAGCACTATAAACCTCTAGGAGCACCGATGGTGAAAACCACACAAACAAAGGTAAACCAGATCATTGACAAACTGCATCAGGGCAAACACATCAATAACATGACAAAAAAATTGCTTTCTCAAACCACCAACCTGCCTAGAATTCCTTTCTTACAAAAATCCACAAACCTATTCTGGTTGGATGACCAATCACCTCAGGTTGTCACAGCCCAAATGAAAAAATATCCTCTCTTGTGGATACATTGCTACAGCCTATTGCACAAAAACAACAATCCTACATAAAGGATACAACTGATTTCATCAATTTTATAGAAAAAACAAAACTAGGCCAAGACACAATTTTGGTAGCAATGGACGTTTCCAGCTTATACACAAATATACCACAAGAGTAGGGAACAGAAATAGTATGCAAGGCATATGAGACGTTCCACAACAAGGATCTTCCAATCCCCACACACTATCTAAAGGAAATGCTTGGTGTAATCCTAACAGAGAACTCATTTGAGTTCAATGGAAAAAATTATCTCCAAACCCATGGTGTCGCTATGGGCACAAAGACAGCAGTGTCTCTTACAAATATATTCATGGCAGAGAATGGAAACATTACATTGATGACAATTTCTCCCTTTGGGACTGTAAAAGAAATGAAATGGATCATTTCATTGAACAAGCTAACACATTTCACCCAACAATAAAATTCGCAGCCGAAATATTAGAGAATGAAATAACTTTCCCTGATACAGTGGTGTTCAAAGGAGTGAGATTCATAGAAAAATCCATCCTGGACATCAAAACTCACTACATCACCCTGGATAGATCAAAACAAATTTAATTCAACAACACAATACCAAGCCAAAAGAATGGAAACATTACATTGATGATGATTTCTCCCTTTGGGACTGTAAAAGAAACAAAATGGGTCATTTCATTGAACAAGCTAACACATTCCACCCAACAATAAAATTCACGGCCAAAATATTAGAGAACGAAATAACTTTCCCTGATACAGTGGTGTTCAAAGGAGTGAGATTCATAGAAAAATCCATCCTGGACATCAAAACTCATTACAAGCCAACTGAAACCTTTCAATATACTCATTTTACCTTGTGCCACCTTCCAGGGGTAAAAAGAGGCTTTATCAAAGGCGAAGCAATAAGACTGCTTAGAACATACTCTTCAAAAACAACATTAGAAGAGTGCCTTGCAAACTTCAAATGATGCCTCGAAGTATGCAGGTATCCAAAGAAATATATAGAAAGGTCCCTGTCAAAGGTCATCTTTGACTCAGGACAATCGGCTCTTAAACAGCAAAAACAAAAAAACGGCAGTGACTCTATTGCCTTTTGTCACAACATACCACAAGAGGTAAATCTCTAAAAGGCATGCTTGTAAGAGCAAAACTATAATTTGAAGGCTTTGATAATGTGACGCAACCACAAAAACCACATTAGGAGTCTCTGCAGGCCTGTCTTTGTTTTTCCTTTTTAATATCAGTTGACATTTAATTCGGTGACATTCAATATATTAAATGTTACAGTCCTCACATGCCTTAACTGGTTAGCACCTCTGTTAGATGTCCCAATTATTGCTTTGGTTGTTCAGATTCTGCTAATGTGGATTGTATTCAGTTGACATTTAATTTCATGACAAGTGCATCAACTGCCGAACATTTCTATTAGAGAGAAAACTTTGTCTGCTCAAGAAATAACTGCTTTGCTTGTTCAGTTTCTGCCAATATTGATTATATAGTAGACAATGTTACTCAATTGACATTTCAGAGCTGTTAAATACTGTTACAATTGAAGTTAATAAAAATTGCTGAGTGTCAGACATACAAAACTATTTTCAACTTTGTGCATTTTAAAACAGTTATATCCTATTATCATCTCACTAAAATTAGTTAGGCAATTATATTTCTGTTGGAGGCGTAGTGGCGTCATGGTTAGTGCCCTCACCTCCAGATCGCGCAGTTCGAGCCATTGAGTTGTGTTCTTGGCCAACACAATTTATTCTCTCCATGCCTCTCTCTCCCCCCAGGTTTATAAATGGATACCAGCATATTTAATGCAGAGGGGGTAACCCTGCAATGGACTAGCATCTCATCCAGGAGGAGCAAAAATACTCCTAGTCACTTCGTGATACAGAAACCTTAGATGGGCGCTCGCCTTATGGGCCTCTAGGCTCATATCCAGACTTACATTTTTGAACATTTTTTTTAAAAGTAAAACATAAAGTGAGTTTTGTTGAGACTGAGACTGCAGATGACCAAGGCAAATTTGTAAGACATGATTTTAAGGCCAGGCTATC
Organism: Orbicella faveolata; assembly: GCF_042242905.1. Taxonomy (NCBI): domain Eukaryota; kingdom Metazoa; phylum Cnidaria; class Anthozoa; order Scleractinia; family Merulinidae; genus Orbicella; species Orbicella faveolata. The sequence continues at coordinate 27,179,015 of NW_028301552.1, forward strand.
AAAACGGACAGTTCATTCAGCCAATTATTTTTATCCAAGGTAGCCACATGCAGTTCTCGACTGCCTATTTTTGAAGCTGTTTAAAACAAAAGTCATGGCAGTAATGGGCTTTCAACAAGCTAGTTTTCAAAAATCTGCACAAGCCGCTGGATGCCACCTTAAGTTTTGAGTAGACACGTTGTGTATAGGGCATTCCAGTGTCCACTCAGTAGTACTGTATCACCCTGCCATGTCACAACAATGTCATTGTGTTGAGCTCATTTAAATTTAAAATGAGCTTAGAAAGTGATCGCAAAAATTTAGTTAAACTTTTGGATAACAACTCAAAGAAAGATGTGACAGAATTTGCTGGGAAGCTGGATGATAAATATGCTCATCAGAAGCAGTTTATTCGGAGTCTACCGGTCACTTGAAAAAGATGACATGGCAACAACATCATTGATTCCAGAAGATCTACCACTCCAACCATACCTAACAGCTACAAAAACAACTGGCAATGTAGACTGCTTGTGTAATGCTATGTCGTTGGCTTTGGTGGGTGAAGAAACAGAAAAGTCTTCTTTGTTTGCTCGTAGCTCTGGAACGTCTACTGGACATCGACTACTACATTCACCACCCAGTACTTACCTCATTTTCTTCTGCTAATGATCATCACTATCCTGACAGGTTGTTTTCTGTGTGCTTAACTACCAACAGCACCAGTCAGTACAACCAGTACAACCCAAAGTAGAGAAGAGGCAGTCTCATCTGAAGCGTGAATTGCAAACAAGTAGTAGGAATGGAGAGGTTTTTTTTGAATATAGCTGCTCTATAAAGTGTTTTAGCCAAGTATATCCAAACTGAAACACTTGAATTCATGATTTTATGCACTGTGAAGGAAGTCCAGGAAATGCTTCTTCAGTCTATTCTAAACCACTCTCTTTGTTGTGGTCTAGGGAAGGAAACCTTGACCCAAGATCTGGTGGGTGGAATGTAGCACTCTGATACTCAACAGGAGAAACGGCAAACACGTTTCCAAAGGCAAAGAGAACACTGCAAGAAAGAGTTTCACTCCAGTTGAACACATCAAGAGAAGAGGATGTTTAGAAACATTTGGTTTCCAAAGAGAACCAACTAATTCAAAGAAGCACAAAGGCTACGCTCCATGGGTCAATGTCCAACAGAATCGCATAATGTAAAGAAACAAGCCAAGGAAGGGAGCAATTACTAGCATAAAGCGAAAAATTAATCTAAGAATAGATAGAAGAGTTTCCCTGGCTGTCGTTTAATGCTGATACAAATCTGATGTTCTGTGACTTGTGCAGTTCACACCAAAGTTAAGCTGGTAAAACAGACTTTACAAAAGTGTGCTCCAATTTCAAGAAAGAAATTAGTATTTAGGAGCCATATGGCTCCTGGAAAAAGTTAATTTTGTGCCCTGAAATTCCACACCTATACCAAGAGAGACAGGGAGCATTTCACACAATTTGCACAGTTATTGGGAAAACACTTTCAAGATGCTGGCCTAAGGGACATTTGTATTAAGTCTGGAGTGATTGCAGAAGGATGTTTCTGTGGTTCTTGATGGACGCAGGTACAACTGTGCCATCCAATTTCATACACTAATGTATGAAGCCCTTCAGAATTCGCTTGGGAAGGATTTTGGGCATAGTTTGAAAAGTTCCCTGAGAAGATGATGTTCACCCAAGATTTATTCAATAATCTAATGCCATGGTACAATGATTTACGTCAGAGGGGATTTGATAGTGTCATGTCAAGTCAGCTGTTCTCAAAGTTCATTGTGCTTTATGACAAGAAATATAGTGAAAGTCAGTCTTGAACCTGTTGACCCCAATACTGAACGAAACTTGCTTTCTTTTGCTTAAGAAAATTCTTGTTAAGTATGTAAACTGAAACACAAGAACCATTCAAATTTTAGATAAACATCTGAACGTGTACATGTCATTGTAATCATTACATTTGCTCACAAACTTGACTGAGAGAGCGTATATGAAGTTGCCAAACATCGTGCTTATTGCAGCAATCCTTCCCTAAGAGGAGTAATATTGTATTCACATCGTCATTTTCTTTACTCTCACTATTTTTGTTTTCCCTTTCTATTCATATTGACGCTACCATAACATTATATTACCTTACCATTTAATTTTTTCCTATAGAAATTGTAATGTGTATGCATATGTGTAGTTATGTTTACACAACATTTGTATATCCTGTTAATTTACTCTATGTAGACATTCAATGTATTTACTTGTAGTTTTTCTCTCTGTTTTCGTTTTTCCTTTCCTGTTTTGTTGTTACTGAAAACATGTCATAACTCAATAAAAAACAATAAAAAACTACTGGACATGCCATTTCTGTGAGAGCATTTAGTGGAATCTATGTTGCTTGTGAGCACTTCGCTTTGATCTTTGACTCTTCTTACCCAAGATGATGGTGTTCCTGGATCCAAATTTGAACGCAAATCAGAGGTTTAAAATTAAGTAGAAAACATGATGAACTTATAAAACTTGTTACCGATTGCATAAATTCTGGAAATTAACAGACTAAAGATCCTGGTGTCAATGAAGGAAAATGGTTTGCTGCAAAGGCCATCAAGGAAGATTGTGAGCTTTGACAAAATTGCAATGCCATTTCAGTTGCAGAGATTCCATCACCAGGCTGACAAGAGTTTCCTTCACACAACATACTGAATCTCTTCAACTACAGAGACATCCATTAGTGTGCCCTAAAATCAATCCAGAATGTCAATGTCACTAAGGAAAACTATGAAGGACTTGGATATGTGACAGATAAACCGTTCAAACACGAAACAAGGTACATCAATTTGGTATTTGTTCACGACATAATGGACGCGTTGACTGCCAAACATCATTTAGTGAGAGCTCACAATTGACCATCAATGAAAACTGAGCTTCTTCATGTTGTTGCATTATCTGCTAGCAGCAGTGCTGTGATTCATGCTTCCTATGAACCATGTAGGACTTCCTCTTTGGGTCATTGCAGTCATGTGGCCGTTTTGTCTACCATCCCAACCATGTGTAAAATCATGGTTATGTGGTATCTTTACCATGCACAAGTCAAGATTGTTCTTGGAACGGGGAATAAAAGAGACAAAAATCCTTGGATGTTATCTGATGCTAACTATGCTTCAAAAACTAAAAATGCTGGTTTGCCAGGGATTGACTATGACCCAAGACCAGTGAAATACCGTCTAGTAACACCTGATCATATCAACCACTTTGCTACAAACTTGCAGATAATATTGCAACACAAATGGAGCTATACCAATGTGGGAAACTCAACTGCAGACTATCTACAAACACTACAACCTGACATGTGACCAGAGCAGATTGTTTTTGCAGCAAGTAACTATCTTGCTCACAAACCTTAAACTGGAGACTCTCAGGGAAATGCAAGGTACCAGCAGCAGAGTTTGTCACAGGAGTGGTTTTGTGAAAGGTAATTGAAAATAACTGCTTCCAAGTGCCTTCCTGCTTTCAAAGTTGGAAAGCTTGTCATGGACTCTGCCAAATGCAGCTGTGGAAGCATTTAAATTTATTTCAGAGCATTTGAGCTACCCTCTGAAAAATATCAGTTGTGCGACACTCCAATAAGATCCTTACACCACAAGCTGTGCAACCACCCAGAGTTATTAGCAGAATACAACATCATCATTCAGGACCAGTTAAAAAAGAAGAAAGGAACAAAAAGGGGGAAAAAAGAAAAGTTGGCTCATCATGCAGCTTTTAAAAAGGATTGGGGAAACTAAGTAAGTAAAATTACATATGAAGGATTAGTGAAATCTGGTAAACATGAGCATTCACTGAAAGATTGTCTAAAAACTGGCTGGCCAAAATTATGTCCTACACCTTTTCAACATCAGGGCAAACTTTAGAAACAACAGTTGGTCTTACAGCTGATATTTAAAAGGCCTTCTTCACGGTGGGAATTCAAGCCGATCATCTGCTACCTTCAATTCTTTTTTTTTGAAAACCCAAATTGCGAGAGGCCACAGAGTGCCCAGGTTCACATAAGTTGTATTTTGGGTTACGCTCCTCACCTCCAATTTTGGGAGGTACAATTTTACATCACTTGATTGGGTAGTTAGATGAAGAAAGAGCCCTTGCAGTTTACAAGAGATGCAAGGAAATGAATGACAGAAGAGTCTCAGACTCATTAATAATTCATAAAGTTTGGACAACGACATCATGACCATGACAGTATTTGGCTATCTGATCTTCATTAGCATAGATTTTTACGCTATTAATTCTCCATTTTCTCCTTAATTTAGTTCTGATTAAAAAGATATATCATACACTCAGACAGTGTTTGACCACATTTCCAAACACCTCAAAGTTCATCAAAAATTCTCTACTACATATTTTCAACTCTATTCTCTGTGATTGGAAATGTGGTCAAACAAACTCTTTCTTGTTTGATATAATTATTACTTCGATCATTAGTCATAAAAGTCATTAGGTTCTGCATTGTCTCCATAACAAACACCTTGTATTGGTTTGGGAATTTGCCACTGGAAACTTCAGAAATTTTCAATTTTCATTCTTCAAGATCCTCAAACTGAAGTCAGGTTATACCCATAACTATATTCCTTGACAATAGTCAAGGTGGGGAAGCTGATCAAATCCCTACCAAACCTAACAGCTGTAGCTTTCCACCTAGGCAGCCTCTTCCAAGTTCAGCTTTCAATCACTGCATTAAGGAGGTGCAACTATGGCAGCAAACATTCAGCCAGCGACAGGGTGTTTCAACGGCATGGTCACTGGAAGTCAGTGCAAGCCAAAGACAGTTCTGACGATGACGACCTGGCTCAAAGGCTTGTAGCCTCTCAATTTCTTGACCTATGAGGGGCCATCAATCACACCTTTTCTAATTTGGTGCTAATTTTGTGTCATTTTAAGTTGTGGAAACAAAATATTTTTTTACAAGTGAATATATGAAAGATCATATTTTTGAACTGCAGGGAAAGATATCAAGACATGTTTCATCATCGCAGTTATAAACACAACTAAAGCAGTTGTGAAATTGAAGCCTGAAAACATTTCAGGCTTAAAGAGGATTTGAGCCCAGGATCTCTGTCATGTCAGTGCTGAGCTCTACCAACTGAAATATCAAGCCAACTGGGAGCTGACCATGTTGTAAGCTTGTAATATACCCGTAGATGGTAAAGAATGCAAGTGAATATATGAAAGATCATATATTTGAACTTCCGAGAAAGATATGAAGACATGATTGATCATCACAGTTATATACACAACTTAGGCAGTTGTGAAATTAAAACCTTCACTTGTATTCTTTACTGGGTTTATCCAGTCGCATTAGTCAGACAATTTGATACGATACTGTCCAAACCTCAACCATTTGCTAACTTAGTAAGCATTTGAGTCTCCGACAATCTTCCTTTCATGTACATTGAAGTTGATTTTGCTGGACCATTTTATGTGAAGGAAAACATCAACAACACGCCAGGCTGACAGGCTCAGGAATATGGCCATTTCAAGCAGCGGCTTTTATATCCAAGATGGTGTCGGGCGCCATTTTTAATTTTTACAAATTTATTTAGATTTTAGGGTTCTCTTTGAATTGTGGGATATCTGTGGGGTCCGTGAACGAAAGCAGAGGCCATTTTGGAAGAGTGAAAATGGATCTTTCTGTAGCGATGTTTTTGAGAAGAATATGGTAAGTACAAGGCGCAGAATTTTGCTTTTTCATCGTGCAATGTGGCATAACCCTTGGGATGATGTACTGAGGCAAAGAAAGAGATTACAACATTTCTAGAGGCTATTTTAAAATTTTAAAATGATGGGTTCCTGTGATAGACATTGTATTTGCATATTGTGTTTGCTGAATGTAGATTCATTGTTTTCAGCTTCTGTAAATTGGTACCGCGCGAGCTGAAAGCTGGAATCTGGCCCTGTTGACCAGTGTTGAAGCAGAACCAGGTTCATCCCTAGCTGGATTAGTACAACTGGGAGAGAGCGTTGCTCATTGCTTTTGAAAATGCCAAGGAAGGGTAGGAAGAGAGCAAGAAGCTCCAAGACAATAGCAAAGGAAAAGTTTCCAATCAGGGAACTTGCCCATAGGCAGAAAGTACTCAAAGAGGAATTTATTTCAAACTGCAAAGTCTACTTGACAGAAAGTTCAAAGCTGAAAAAGCTGAAAAGAAAGGTAAGGAAAAGTAAATTTGCTCATATGTATTATGGTGATAAATAACGACTGATTTTTGCGCATTTGTTTGATAAATGGTGACGGTGTTGATTTAATTTATATAGGTGTTTATTATTTTTTACTGAAGATATTAAATTGGGAACTGTAAAAATAAACAACAAAAGTTGTGATCCAAAATGTGCCTCAGCTTTACTGAATTCAGTATCTTTTGTGTTTTTTTCTCAAGATGCAAATTGTTTAAATTTCAGCACAGTCTCATACATTGATGCATGAATTTTCTGACTCAAGTTCTTTTCAGGATTTTGCTATTCTATTTATCTTACGGTAGAAAATCTAGGACTGTGGATTAATTTTAACTATCCGGCAAATCTTTCATAGGTTGAAAGAATCCAGAATGATGTGGAGTTAGTAAAAAAAAGAGTAATCGAGACTGACATCGTAAGAAAAAGAAAACTTCTGAAAAGTTGAAGGTTTCCAACCTCCATATCAGAAGCCAGCTCCGAAGAATATGCAGTTCCTTTCGCAAAAAGGACTTGTCAAAGGCGTACAAGGGAGACCATCGATGCCTGTAATAAAATCCATGATGGTACCAGGAAGAATAAAAGTCCAAGACTGGATGCTTTGTGGTTGACTTTAGTTAAGGAAGCCACACCGTTTCAGTTGGGAAAATACTTTTCCTTATCTAAGAAAGTAATGAAGAAAGTTTTACCTAAGGTAGTAAAAGAAAGTATTCCAACTTTTGAGAATAGCTTTGACAATAAAATTAGAAGCTAAAGAGTATTGTACAGCAAGGGGTTGGTGATAAGTTAATAAAGATGGTGAATTGTTGAGGAAGGAGAAATATAAAAGTATTAGGCTCAATCTTTCCATGAATACTCGCAAAAGTGGCAAGAAACTGGAAAGCTTAAAGTTCATGTCAAGTGTTCGCTTGCCAAAGATCTTGCCCTATGAGAAATTGATAACTTTTGTCAAAAGCATTGATGTTGGAAATGTTAATGATTTCAAAGATTTTTGCTATGATTTAGATGCAGATGAAGTTGTGGAAGGGTCATATAGAGAGCTACAACCATTTCTGTTGCAGCTTGCTGATATGTATGTTTGCTTAGATAAGACCAGTCCATCCCAGTGTCATTTTGGATCTGAACTGTATCTCTTAAGAGTAGCTCTAGGTGCTGATGGGGCCCCCTTCGGCAAAGACGATGAAGCCACTTCTTCGCTTGTATCATTCCTCAATGAAGGTCAGCAAATTGCAAGTGAAACTGACAACTTTATTCTTGCAGGAGCAAATTGTAGTGAATCTCACCTCTCGATGCAGCGCTATGCACGAAAGCTTGTTTCAGATGTGGGTGACATAGAGGGTAAGACTTTTTACCTGCCAGTTAGCGAAGCTTCAGCTAAGTTTACTTTCGAGTTAATCCCCTCTGACATGAAGTGGGCCTCCACATTTAGTGGAGAACTAGCAAACTCAGCATTTTACTTTTCTCCATTTGGCAATGTTAACAATGACAACAAGTCCATACTTAATGCCAGTTTGGGTCAATCTGAACAATGCCTATGGAAGCCATGGGTGTATGAAGAAAGGCTTCAGGTAGCAACAAAGGTTGAAGCAAAAAGGAAAGAGTTGGGTCAAACAAGACTTGCCGAGTCTACAAAAAGAACTAAGTTGTTGGATTATATAAGAAGTCTAAAGTCCCAGCAAGAAACTACTCCCCTTTTGGGTCCCCTGGTTGACAAGATTTTTGCTGAGCCTCTGCATAATTCAAATAATGCATGTCAGCAATTACATGAGCTTATGCTTGTCCATGCCAATGACAAAAGTAAGCTCGCACCCAATTGTACTAATCCAGTTAGGGATGTACCCGGAAGTGCTTTGGCCTCCCATCTTACCACTTTGAAAGAAATTGGGGCTAGTAGATTGTATAAGAAGGTAAAAAAGTGGTGCTCCCAGGACAGAAGGGATCTCTTTCCTATCGATTCACAGGGAAAGAGACAAAAAAGTTCTGCCCCAATTTTATGTCTATTCTAAAGGCAATTTTGCGTGAGGACGACAGTCCTCAGCAACAGCTCCAAATTTGCATGCTCGCATTCATTGGCCTTCAGCTAAGAGATGCTATCAGCCCGTTTAGTTGTGTCACAATAACTGAGGGTGTCTTGCAGGAAATCAAAGACTCTTGCAAGCAGTATTTCAATGCCTGCTCTCTCCTGTTAGACTCCGTAACACCAACAATTTGGACAATTGGTCATGCAATCCCTTATCACACAGGCCTCCTGTATAGGAAACTTGGCTTAGGGTTAGGCATTAATACTATGCAAGGGAGGGAGGCTAAACACGTGCGCATCAGCCAGTATGCAAAGCATGCAACCTTGTCAACAAGGTGGAACCTTGTTTTTAGACATGATTTCATTACAACTGCTTGGTTAAGGCAATATGACCCTGCAAGTTTTCACTACCACAAGAGCACAGATGTGTATGTTCCTAAAAAGATTGAGCAACCAAATGTTTGCTACTGTGGCTTAGACAAGGAATGCAGTGCTGAAAAATGTTCACTGTGTTCATCTGAGATTTACAAGAGTGTAGAAAGGAGTGCTGAAACAGGGGCTTTAGACCCATATATTTGCAATCTTCTTAGTGTCACAAGCTGGACAGAAAGGTACAATGACAAACCCAACAACAGTTTGGGACATTTACAGTCAAACACCTAACCAAGGCCACCAACCAAAAGTCTTTACAAACTTCCTGACCATAAAATAAAAAAAAAAATGGTCAAATTGAGTGCAATTATCTCGAATAAATAGTTCAGATAAATTCTTTATAGAGTTTGAAAAGTGCACTTTTTTTGTTTTTTTGTTTCATTTGCTATAATTTTTCACAAAATTGTGTCAGGATGGCCTTGGTTGGAGTAGCTGCTCTGTTAACAGTTTTGTTGTCGCTAAGTGGAGCTATATTGTTGTTAACCTGCTCAAATATTTTGGGGTTGTATTGAAAGTGCTTTGGGTGCATATTTGCCACCAGCAACCCATTTTAAAAGCTCTTGAGTTCAAAAATAATACCTGGATGTTGTTGTAGCACTTGAAATTGATAAGCTTTAGGAAAAGTCTCAAATACGAATACATGTTCTAGATAAGGGGAAAGGGTCACAAACCACTGGTGGCACATATCCCTGTTGGATATTTGGAGAAAGTGCCCCCCCCCCCCCCAACTCTTAATAACAATATTCTATCTGATTCATTCATCTTGAAATTTTACATAATGAAACTTATCAAAGAGCTGATTATGCTTATGTGCTGTACTTTACATTGTTTCAAAAAGAGTTATTTGAATAAAATAATTTCAAATGTGCATTTATGTGCTGTATTTTACATGGTTTTTAAGAGTTATTTGAATAAAACAATTTCAACTATGTGTTTATGAACTGTACTTTACATGGTTTGAGTTAATTAATTAAACTCAACAAATGATTGATGACAAGGATTGAATACCTAAATAAACAGCCAACAGTTTCTCACATTTAGCTGACATAATTATGGAATGCTCATTATTTCTGCCACTGTTTTTTGCTTATCTCAACAAGGGGTATTGTTATTCTTTATGCTAGGGAGTGCTAAGGAACTCCCAGTCTATTGTAGTGTCCATACCTGAGGCTGATTTTCATAATTTCAGAGTTTCTTGAATATGTAAACTTAGCTGGATAGTCACCAGTGAGGAAGATATCGTTCTCATGGATTGTTCTTTTTCGATATTTATTTGCCAGTGAGAGAAAGAGACTCTTCATCTTTCCCATGTCCGTGATGTGTATTTCATGGACAGCACGTGTGTTCCTGACAACCACACCACCAGCAACGGGAGCTAAAGTGACAACCTTGAAACAATCAAACACCTCCAATGGTAAATTCCATGAGAAATTGACAGTCCATGGCCGGGAAGCACGCGTTTTTCACTTCATTTTTCTCAGCATTCTGATGTGCCAAAAAGCAACAATCCTTGCCAACATTCTTGCAGGTTGAGCTAAAAGAAATTTGAAAGCCCTTTCACTGTCCAACGTGTGTTTCTTGATAACTGCTCTACACAACACTAAAAGCTTGCCCCCAATTTCTGTTGCTAAAGCTTTGTCTTCACTAGAATTCTTGTAATCATTCACAGCTTCGTGGAGTTTTACTAATAGGGCCACCATATTGAAAGCACCATTTGTACAGAGATCACTGACTAGTTTCTTACGGGCTCACTGTTATTGAAATGGCACGATTTGGCACGCTGCCAGCCCGGCATGAAAGAATGGATTAAATTTTTTTGTGTTTATTCGCATGCACCTCAACCCTTCCAGTGCACTTGGATTTGAAATGTAGACTTGGAGTCTAAGATTTCCAGTTCACTTTCGCATGATTTGTCAGTGAGACAAACACTAGGGACACTGGGACAAACACTAGGTTAAGTTACAATAAGGCAGTCAGCCATGTCCACTATTACTACACTTTGCAGAGAGAAGCCTCATTAAAAGTCAAGGGTATCAAGGGCTCAACTTCCCAGACCCAGGGAACATGGAACACTGTCACCTTCTATGTCAACTTCTTCCCTTAATTTCTCCGCATCAAGTTGTTCATTAGCAAAGACATGGACCCAAACCTCATAAAAGTCAACCCACATCAACTAATGGCTCCTTTTAAGACCTTCTCAGAGATGTTGTCTGTAGAAAATCAAATGTGTAAGTGAAACCTTTGCAGAGCAGCAAAAAAAATGAGACTTGTAGCCTCTATATTTCATCGCCTTGGAGGGGCCTTTTATAACTTGGTGTTAATTTCGTGTCATTTTTAGTTGTGGAAACAAAATATTTTGGTTATTTCTGACAAATGAACATGTGAATGAGGCCAAAATAACTATTTTGTGACATACACAGTGGTAGTGATACAGGGGTATATGCACGTGGCGGTTGTTTAGACCTCAGAACCAATAATGGTCTCTCTTAGTTAAATGTATTTTTTTTTTCTTTGTGCAGTTTTTTCAGATGCCATGTTTTGGTAGGATCAGTGGAATTCTCCTTTCATAAAGTCTTGTAGGATGGGCTTCCAGTCACTTCAATCTTGAGCCTGGTTCCTACCAACATTACCCTTACTTCCTGCATGAGTAATCACCAGCGAAGCACAAGATGCAAAGCACTTGGTTTTCAACAGACAAATGGAAGTATATTATTAGGGCACGCTTTTCTTGCACTGAAAGCCCAATATTGTGCAGACATATAGTTATCTGTGTGCAAGCAAGTGATTGTCCTGAAAAACAGAAAAAGATCCTGCGCCAGCTAGAAAAGGAATGTTCTCCAGTGGCAGGAGTAGCAACTACAGTGGAAACTCTACAATGGCCACCTTTTTTGTCTCAGCAGATGCCCCATACATTCACTCTTATTTTAACCTCTCTACAGCAGCCACCTCTCCTCAATGGTACCACCATTAAAACCTGCTCCAGCTGCCAAAATAACCCCTTGACAAAAGCCAGTTAATCACTAGTTAATCAACAACTGATGCGCACTGTATACAAAGCTGCCCCATTTTAATTATTATTGTCTTCTGTTTCACATAAAATGCTGTCTCATTATTGTTTCTTTCTTGAATTTCTCATTCAAACACCATTTCTTGACAACCAAGTTCAAATCGTTGGATATGTGTCATCTTTATGGTCAACATAAGCCTCAACACCAGATACCTCATGACCTTCAAGATCCAGATCACCATATATAAATTATGTGTTGAGTAAAGTGCTGCTTGTAACTGATCTTTGTGACTGCATCATGATTATCAGTTCCCTCTACAACATTGACTAGCTTCTTATTTTCTCTATCATAGTTCAACCACTTCCTTGTTGAACAATTAGGATGGATGAAAACTTGAAAATAGATCAATTTTATTAAATTTGCCTGTATATGTGTGACTAAAATTGGTTCACCAAAGTTTTTTGTTACTTTGTTTTTTATCAACAATAGCACAAAGTGCTAAATAACCATTTAGCTGTGGAGTCCATGACCAATGGCTTGTCCACATTCTAATGCAAATTTATCCAAGTTTTAGCCATGGTTTCTGAAGTCTTCCACTAATCCACAATTTAGCCCAAAACCAGTTCTAACATAGGCTTTGTTTAAATAATCGGCCCAGATTGTGTACATTTTGACATCCAAAGATTTCCTTCCCCAACTGCTGAAGTGGGCATTCCTCACCTTCTACTTGTTGGTGCAAGATCATAGAAGATACTTGAGGAAAGATGCCTTTATCTCAACAAATCTTGCTTGTAAAACCAACAATCAACCACAATATTAAAATCTTACAGAGATGTGACACATGACTGTTGACAGTTTTGTAACTAAATATAGCAGCATAGCAACAGCTGCCAGGATTTTGGTTGTCATGACACTTGTAGTGTAGCCCAGTTACCTTTTCTACAGAACTTGCATCAGTTACTTCTTGAAATTTAAGAGAAAAAAACAAATTTATTATTACTGCTAAGACTTTTAGTTTGTGGTAAAATAACTAGCTCTAGAATCATTCATATAACTTGGTTATTTGCTTCATGCTTGTGAAAGAGAAAAGGCCAATGTTGACACAGCAAGTAATTTGGCTATTTAAGTAGATCAGGTGTCTGAAGTTATAAAGTACCACAAAACTCTTCATTTTGTGAGTTTGTTTATGCATTTAAAAAACATAGGCACGCAAGGCATGCAAGAGTTATTATTTTTTGTGAATTAAAAGCCCCTGGATGTAGCAGCATTCAGTGGACTCTTCTTAATAGTTATGATCAGGTTAATCCAACAAGTTTGTTTGGTTATGATGTACAGTGAAAAACAAAAATTGAATTTATTTCACCTTAGGGTATGTGATATCAAGCCTACTTTTATCAAGGTTCGATTTTAAGAGTCAATAAGTGGCTTTGTTTATTAGAACTATATGGAGCTCACCGGTGAGGCAGCTAAATGCAATAGTAGCTAACGATAAACAGCAGATTGGTGTTGATTCTGGATAATTTTTGTGACTCATTTTGTAACAAGAACCAATTCAAATAAAATATCGTCACACGATAGTATGGTCTTATTCTTTTGCCAGCAATGATCGTAGTTTTTTCGGGTTTGATTTTCCAGGAAACCACTTCAAATTGATATCGATTTCAAAACCCATTTAAATGGTAAGACATTGTTGAAAGTAAAAAGCCTTACCTAATTAAAGACTTGAAACAACCAAACACATAAAAAACTCTATAAATTCTACAAGACGCCGTGAAATCTGTAGACTTTGGGAAGTTCCTCGTACCATTATCCTTCTCAACACCTGAGAGCCTTTTTGGTGACAAAAAGTCAGTTACAGAAAGATGTAAGTTCACCTCTTTGAACTACACAAGGAATCTGTTTCAAAAGAAAAGAACCACTATGTCACCTCAAAGTCTAATCTATTTAATTTGCAGTTAACTTGCTGCCATGGAGTCTTCAGGAATATTCGAAGAGTTTCCATAAATCAAACCTTTAAGAAATCTCTGCTAAAAATTTCCGTTTTTAAGAATTGCCATTAATGCAAGATATTCAAATGTTTTAACAAGAAGACAGTATTACTCCATAAACACCGCTACTGAATTGAGATTTGATTCACAAACTGAAAAAGTTTTGCGCATACATATATGGTTTTGACTTAATTCCTCTTTTGTGAACTGCATGTAACGCAAATGTTATCGATGGGAACTGACCTGGCAAATACCATCACGGATGAAAGCCTCCACACCATCGCAAAAGTGTAAAACAATAATTGTTCCTGTCCTAGAAATCACCAAGTTGTCAAGCAGCTAAGACTCATTTCACTCGAAATTTCAAGTAATGCAAAAAGCAAAGCGTTAAAGACATGTTAGTGTATATCAAAGACTATGATTTCTCTGCCGATTATCAAATTTTGAAATCTTCTGAAACCCATCTACAAAGTTCTGGGCTTAACGAGAGTAAACGCAGCATCACAAATGTCAGAATAGGGTTAATACAAGAATACTTGTTTCTGTTTATAGAAAACTAGATGCTCTAAGAGCATTTACTCAGGCTTCATACCACAGTATCAAATCCTACTTTACAAAAACGCGCATTGGACACAATAAAAGCAAATTAAAGAATCAGGATATTTTGGCACAAGACTTCCACTTAAATATTTACTATTCAAGTTGGTTCATTGAGTATCCTCCTCATCCGATCGCAAGTTGTGAGTTTAAACCGTGTGAGTGACATATCGGTAAGATCCTCGCGTTATAGTCACATCACGCTACGATGCCCTAAGAGCAACAGAGCGACAGAAGGAGGAAAAACTTTTGCTTCTACATCAACTTCACTATGGAATTCCCTACCTCCTAACATAAGATCCTGTGATAGCATTAATGTTTTTAAAGAGAAATGCGTCAAGCTTATAAAGAAGGGGTATGCAAATGTTGAACATTTCACAATTTCTTAGTGTCCTCTAACTCTTTGTATCGCATGCACCAACAAGATTTTAGTCCATTTTATTGATGTTAGTAATTTTACCAGTTTTATACTTATTATTATTCATAGTTAGTTATTTTTAAAATCATTGTGATTTATATTTTAATTGTTTAAGGGAAGGCCACGAGTTTATCAGTCAATGACTGTAAAGTGTTTTTACCCTCATTAAATAAAGTTACTTACTTACTTACTTACTTACTTACTTAAACCATTTTGGTTCAAGAATGACGTACAGTTGTCTACGCATTGATGGAGAAGTTGTTTGCAAAGAATTTTCTAGTTCTTTTTACAACTTATGGCGATTACTTTGTACATGCTAGCAGAAATTGTACGAAGTTTGTTTACTGGTCGTGGCGATCCAAGTAAATTGTGTAGCTGAACACCTTTGCTGTGTTGCGATCTTAAACCCTTTTCAAGAGTCATATCTCCTTTGCAGAATGAATAATCCCTTTCCAGAGAGCCAAAAGGAATCATGACAAACTCCTTCACAAAAACAACAAGTCCTGTTGCTGGGCTCAAATTGCATTGCACATAATTTGCATAAACTTTCAAGTTGTGTATTTTGCGGATAACTTCCAAGAATTTGCGACCCTCAATGCAGTTTATGAAAAAATTTACAAATTTTTATTGAATCAAGGCAGGAGTATTTTAAAAAGGACTCTTGCTAAGACTGCTAAATATATTTGAACTACTAGTGAAATAACTGGCTAAACTATCATCAATGCAGATTTTCCTTAAGATTTGGCAAGAACATTGGTTCATCAATAATCCCACACAGTTCCCCACTCAATCAAAGGTTTAATTCTCCCGCACAATGTGTCTTCAAATTCACACATTATTTTTTTTCCTGCACCCTACGAGAAAGCCAACTAACTTGGAGGTAAGAAGTTTAATTCAAGTTACTGAAAGTCTTGTCTTTGGAGATCGACATATTTTGTACGGTGCAAGAAACAAGTCGCGTGTTTTTAATGAGCTACGAGTCCAAAAATGTTTTCTTATTTAGCTCGTTTTATTGCAATATGATTTGTTTTACTGCAATGTTCTAAATAATAACAGCAGTAGCCAAATACCATCATTGACTGCCTATTTTTTGCCAGTGTTTTTGTAGATTGAACCCATAATGCAATCAGCTCAGTTGTTATCTCACGAGAACATTTCAAGCATGAACTTTGCTCACCTGGCAAATCATACAATAATTACATTTGCATTCATTTGCACAAAAGGCATCTCAAGTAATTCAAGGGAAGTCCTGGATTGGAACGTGTACAGCATGAATCATTTTTCAACTTTGTCTTCAAAACCTCCTAGTATGTGCGCTGATGTTGTCAAATGCAGGCATGCTGCTTTGCAACATCATTTTCGGCAAACTTTGCATTACATAAAAACACCTAGTTCTGTAAAGATTTTCTAGCTCTGCCAGGTCCCCAGAGTAGCTGGTTTACCATAATCAACATTTTCATAGATTAAAAGATAATTAATATGTAAGTCCGAAAATTTTCCCCTCCAGATGACGAAATGGTACAACAGGATGCTTTGTTGCACTGAAGATTGAATTACACTGCAAAACAAAGAAAAATCTGATGAAGCAAACATTCTTTTCAGGCAATTGCAGTTATTCTTTGCAGGCCAAAAAAGATGTCAAAGATAAGACTTTCCTGCTGCCAAATGCACAAAATGTAATCTGTGACTCAAACTTATTTGCGAAATATGTAAATACACTATGCAAAATTTGATACAAAATGTTGTTTTGATTGTTTTGTTTTCTGCTGGTGTAGTGCAAAGTATTTCTTTCCAAGCATTTCTTTCTTAGTGCCCTTGAAAAAGAAATTGAATTTTGATATATATTTATTGTTGAAGTGCTGCTGTTTTGTCAGGATACTGAAGCGTAATTGGTTGTATAAATGACGATTAATGCATCCATGAGAGTCAATAATTTACCACGCGACACTCAACTTACCTTTCTGCTCATATGTTGGTCACAGTACACACAAATTTACTAGAAAACACACATAATTATCAAATTTTGGTCACTGCAACTATAAATTAGCTTATTTCTTACTTTTACTGGAAAAATTAATATTTCCGGGGGGTGTGCAAAAAAATTGGCATTTCCAGAAGGGAAGGGGTATTTCTCAGGAACCATTTCACAGAGGAGGGAGGTCATATGGAAAATCCCTTCCGTGGGGGTATGGATATTTTCTGGAACTAAACATTGTTAAAAATGTGCAGTACTTCAGACAACCCAGGTCCATGACCAAATGAGGTTATGTGAGGGACTCAACACATAGTAACGATGCAACGGAGAGATGAATAATCATTGAAAAATCAATTGATGCTACATAGATGAAACAAGGGCATAGATCCCTTTATGGATCTGTGGAAATTTTGAGATTTCTACCAGGGCCCCTCTGAATACCAGCCAGATGCTTAATGAGCCACCCTGGCTACTAGGAAAGTAGTTCCAGATTTCTTCTCATAGGTACAGTTTCCAAGATAAAGTGGAGGCAGCAAACGATGCTCTCTTTTCTTTCCACAGCCAAGAAGTCACAAATACAAACAGGTTACAATCATTTTAAGGAAAAAGAGTTAACAAATATTATGTGTTGTTCCAGTTCTGAAAGTGTCGATAAAACAATCCGCTCAGGCTGAATTGACCACAGTATCCATGGCTGTAACCACGTTTGCATGGTGAACGTGAAGGCAGTCTTCCTCATGAAATGTTACTCACTGTGGTCTTGACTGCACCAAATGCATTTCCAATGAAAGGTTGAAAGATGTCTTAACAATAAAACCCTTCAACAACGCGAGTGTTCAGAATTTCAGACAAACGAAACTGCAGAAAACAAAACGAGCCAGCTGACTTTGTTGTGATACTTCATGTATGTAAAAGAAAAGATATCAACGGAAGTCACCTCATGGAAATATCACATTAATTTTGTTGATTCATCCCCCACTCTCTTTCATTACGAAAGAAAACATGATCTTGAGCCGAAACTACAGGAAAATGCATCATGGGGTCAAAACTATGTGTTTTCTCTAAAACTGAATTTAAGGAAAATGTAGTCATTTTTGTAAACTTCACTGGTATTAGGGTGTAAAGAACAAACAGTAAAAATTGACACATTTACTCATTGCTTTTGTTAGAAGCACCAGACACTGAAGGGTCTCGTATACCCAGTACATGTGATGCTCAAACTTTGAAAGCAACTAATTTTCCAAAGTTTTTCAACACTACCGGTAACCCTTACTAATAAGTGTACAGTGGCATTCAACAAAATCAGTTATGGGTGCAAAAGATCCACCACAATAAACTTCAAGGCAACCTGATTTTAAAAATTTTCTGGGGGAGCACCCCATTCCCCTGTGCAGAAGGGGGGTGCTGTTGGTATTCGGGAAGTCTGAATGAGACCAAATTGTAAGACCCCAAAAAATACCTCTTAGGCTAAATCAGTGTTCTCCAGAAGCGCCAGCAGCCAGCGTTTTCACTGGCTACTCACGTTTCAAGCGCCGGTTACTTCTGGTAGACAAAACCTTCTGTTTCTGTAAGACACTTTAAAGCATAGCTTGAGTTTGTGCTTGAAATGTCCCCATACCCTGCTAGAAGCTCATGCTCTTCGGACGCTCAATTTCCAAGTGCTGGGTACCTGAAATTTTTAGCTGACTACTTTAAAATCTGCGGAGAACACTGCTAAATTCAGACCTCCGAAAAGTAAAACCCCTTTATTTTTTTTCTCAAGCATCTGACTGGGCCGGATTCCTAAATCCTCTAATTTGATTGGCTAATCATACGCATGTGACTGGTCCAGCTTTTTACGATACGGCTCACAGGCCAGATTTTTTCTCCGCTGCCAAAATCTCGCTCCTAAAAGTTAGTGGTAATCATCAATCTTTTACCTTTTTTAGCACATCCATTGACGATTAGTCAACACAAGTTTATCTCTGTTCACTTTAAAATGGCAAGGAAAGTCACTGTAAGTAAATTCAATTGAGTGTTTTGAAGTTGTGAGCGTTTGCTTGGTTGTTTGTACTAGCTTGCTGCTGTGATGGCACGTAATCCTGTGTTTCTCTCGTCGTAAAATTTGAGTCAATTTCAGTCAAGTTTACCTCTCTGATCATTGCTGTATTTAGGAGAATTTCTGTGGAATACACTTGACAAATTTCCTTGCTTTCTGCCACTCAATTTATGGTAGAAAAGTCTGATTTCAAGTGAAATTAAAAGCAACGACTGACAGAAATTGTTTTTGTAGTAAAAACTTCAAACTTCGCACGAAATTTCACAGCACAAAAACAATTTTGGAGGACTTAAATGGTGAAATAAATGCAACTAACATAAAGTAGTTCGAAAAAAATCCGTTCTTCAATACATCTTTCTTTGTCTACTATCTGAGTTACTCGCTCGCTGCCGAGTTTTTTTGCAATTTGTTAGTAGACAGTGTGGAAGCCGTTTCGATGCCATGAGTTGCGTAAACAAACCCATTTGTAATCTGCAAAACCAATTTACTGCAGGGAAAAAAAAATGTTATTTGTCAGCTTAGGATCAGTCTGTATAGTGAAAAACTGTGACCTCAGGCTTGAAAATGCTGCCCTCGGCCTTCAGTCACATTTTTTCACCATACGGACCTCCCAGCCAGCAAATAACATATATTTATTCTCTCCATGAAAAAATAAATAAATACATAAACAAATCTACACATTTTCTAAAAAGCTACACAGAGAGCGAGTTGCAGGCTTGTTTTAGCACCTTTTCAATTTCACCTTTCTGTCTCTTGGTCATTTACCTAAATCATGCAACTGATTCAATTTTTACGTCAAACAAGTCTAAAATGAGAACCTGAGACCATGCGTCTTGTCGAACAATGCTGCATGAAAGCAACCGATTCTCAAGACAGTTTGAGTCGATAGCACGTTGTTCAAGCGATTACATCCGCTTTGATTCCTCGCACTTTTTGACTTCGCAACTGACAAGCACTAGTCCTCGAGTTATTCACGAGTAAAACATGATTAAGACTTTCTTGCATATCACGCGCTTCTTTCTCAAGTTCTGTCGCTTCGTTCACTTTCCAGCTCTCAGCGCGCCGCTACGACGAATATAAACCATGCACGTGGATGAATAACTTTAGCTTAGGCGTAATTAACTCTGCTTCACAATTTCAAACAATTAAACGCCAGTTAAATGTAGAAAAACCTGAAATTAGCGTTAGGTCTAAAAGATAACGACAATAAAACCACAGTAACATGCAAATTTCACCGAAAGCCAGCTGAAAACTCGCACGCAGCGTGACGAGCTTGCACAGTTGTTTACGCCTTCTTGTCGTCCGCGGGGAATTTGTCAACAAACGCAACAAAGCACAAATGAGGTACCGACAAATAAGTGTGATAATAAGCTAAAATATGTAATCGCATGCACAATACAAGCTTACCTTTTGGGCGAATTTTACGACTGAAACAAAGAAACAACTGTCGAATTCACCTCTACCTCTCATCCTTCCGTCGTTTACTAGCGCTCAGCTGGTTCTCAGCTGGGCGTTGCATATCGATGTGCCTCCTGTGTTCAAAGATCAGCGGTCAACGTTTACCCAGCAACCCCACTGGTCCCCGCGCAGCGCAGACGGAAAAAAAAAATCCAAATAAACCCTACATCACCCAACGTTTCGCGTGAGTACTCGTTTTCACGTGGATAAAATATCTGGCCTTCTGCTCTTTAGACTCGTCACACGATCTTTCTCCCCTCGTAGAAGGAAAAGCTTTTACACTTTATACTTCCGCACTGGCCTAGAAATTATCCCGGGACCGCATTGCTCCCAGGACCGGAAATGATTCCTGATATGATACAGCAAAAAATTAGGAATGGCGTGAATTCCGTTTTAAAAAAAGCCTAAGGAAACAGTGGCGGATCTAGGGGATCCCGCCCCCCTTCCCACCGCCACCTTATTTTGGGTGAAAAAAGGAAAAATCACAGAAGAAAGAAAAGCTGGCAGAGCAAGCAAAACAAAAGGCCCGCCCCCCACCTCCCCCTTCCCCCTTAGCTCGAGGTCTGGATCAGCCACTGAGAAACATATACAGTCGAAGCTCTCGGAAATTCAAAATTCCTCGGAAGTTCGAAAAAGTGGTCGTAACTCAGTCGTAACTAGAGCTGGTTGCTTGTCGTCCGCCACCACCACCACCACCACCACCACCACTACCACGACGACCACGACTACTACTACTAGCTAAAGCTTTAGCATTTTCACACATCGCGATGGACGCGTCCTCGACACATTCTAGAGACATTAATGCGTATCAGTACAGAATTTATAAGTTAGATTTCTGCTCCTACAAGTTCTACATCTTTCGATTTTCGCGATCTGGTTTTATGTCCAAGCATAGTTCAGATCACTATGTGCTTTTTTGTCTCGACCCTTGTCACATCTCTCCAACGATGCGTCATCATGCATGAAGTTGTAGACGAATCACTGCGTAAAATATGCCACTACCAACAGAATGTGTTGCAGCATTATTATCTCTTAAATACCCTAGTCAGGATCTAAGAAGAATATATAAAAAGGATGCGAGTTCTCCAATTCATCACTTTTTAACAGAATGCAATGCATTTAACCCGTGTGCACTGAGCCACTTTTTAGGGACCGTTCATTTTTTATAAGGTAGGGGGGCTGGTGGGATTTGGGGGGGGCCATGCAAAAAAAAATGGCTTTCGAGGGGGGGCCATCCCAAAAAAATAAGGGAAAAAGGGGGGGTCATGTGAAATATTTTAGTAAAACTTTAAAATGGCATAATGTTTGAATATCAAAAAAATTGCTATAGAATAAACATAGAAGGCAGGATACAAATTTATTACAAACTTTCCTTCTGCTTTAAAAAAACGTTTGGCGACAAAAAGCATTTGTAGCTACTGAAAAGAAGTATTTAACACTGTTATTTTCGAATGCAACTTTCACTGGCACTCATCTTCATCTTCGCTGTCGTCGAGTTCTTCGTAACCGCTTGTGCTGCTGTGGGAGTCTCTTCCACCAATGCTGCAAGAAGCAGCAATGCTTTCCGTCAGAGTGTACTCTTCAGGGTACATAAAGGTGTAAACATAATCTCTGACTTCCTGCTCAAGGTTTGTGGTAATTCTACTTCTTGCAGCATTGGTGAAATAATTCCCTTCCAAGAGCTGTGCAATGTATGGCCCATCTCTTCTAAATAACGACGTGGCAACATCCTCAACTTTAATACACTCTTCCGGGACGGCCGTTCTAGGAGGGTACACGAGGCATTGTGGAAAATCATTTCCTAGCGGGTTTCCAACACAGATTCCATAAACTCGTTGGACGTTGTTTTCAGTCCGCTTGCTCTTTCTTTCATTTGACTTTCTGCGGTTTTCTTTTTTCCTTCTCCTTTTGTTGATGTGCTGTTTGAGTATGCCCTTGAATATGCTGTTATAATTGCTCTTCTTATTTTCTAGTGCTTCCATGTTCTGCGTGACCTTCGTCAACTTAGCTTCTGTACATTTGATCTGTTTTACATTAAAACTGTGGGCAAATTCTTCGCCCTGCTTTAAAGCAAGCCCATTGGACTGAAAGAGTGTGGAATCGTGTTCCTTTACATCTTTCAATATGACATTCAACTTTTCCACCATTGCTCTGTGCTCTTTGATGGAGAAGTTCAGTTTTCTTCCATCACTGGGCTTCAACTGGTACCCTGGCATGGAAAACTCACTCGCCCTTTCTGAACAGCCATCCGCACTTAGAAAGATTGCTTCTTTTGCTTGTAAGATGTCAAACTGCCTGGATCGTTCAGCTGTAAACCTTTTCTTAAACGACTCGTCGCTTTCGCCATTATTGCGCATTTTGGAATGAGCCTCTTTCATGATGCTCATGTAGTAATGCGCTCTTTTCCTGATTGGAAAAGCCCTTCATGGGTATGTTGTGGTTTAAATCTAGTTTTGGCTAAAATTTTCAAACCAATTGGAGTTTCATTTCTCTTTGTTCTGAATTATGAAAATGAACTTGAGACATTGAAAATTAAGAAATTTTAAACCATAGATAAATTTAAACCACAACAAGTATGCTAAAATTTATAAAAAGTAATCCACTATTTGCAAGATTTGAGAACACTCATAGCTTTTTGTTTTACCTGCACAGGGCAACATTTATACATGCCTATCACTAGAGTAGAGGTAAAAACCTTCCAAATCAATACATCTGTAAATTAAATGTAACAATGTGTTTCACACAACACATCAACAGATTTCCAGTTTTTTCACAACACTTTGTACTTGGTTCAGTATCACAATGCAGGAGCAAGGAAAGACTCTGTTCCAGGCCACTGTTGCTTCCGTAAGATTGAGAAGTTTATGAATGAGCACTATGAGGAGGGGGAGGACTACAGGGAGTTTCTAAAGTTGTCCTGTCAAGAAAAGGAAGGAGAAATTTGTTCTTTTTGTTGTGAATGGACTGGACCACCCATAGAAAGATACCCTAAACCAGTTCCTGACCATTCCTGCCTACCGGAATACCACTACCTCTCCTACCAGAAGACCCCAAAAGAAGGGCGTGATCCAGATGACTGCCAGCCAAGGGTCCAAGCGGAGAAAGAGCATGGAAGTGGCAGGCTGGTTTTATCTGACCCAAAGAGCGTTGCTCTATTTGCAGATAAGTTTATTGTCAAATCAAAGTTTGTGGTGGATTATCTTCAGCATCTTGAAGTGCTGGAATTTAAAAGGGAAAAGAGAGCAGAAGAAAAGGCAAAGTTAAGTAGGGACGCACAAGATAAATCATATGAGGATTATCCTTGGACTGAGTTGTGCGAAGATCTAACCAAGTTTAAAAAGCTACGTGTTCCAGAACTAAACAAGTACTTGAACCACCACGGGCTGAAGCAGCATTTGAAAAGCAGCAAGAGTGAGAAAGTAAAGGCAATTGTAAGACATTCATGCTTGCAGCAGAAGAGTCCTCTCAGAGCTGGCCAACCAACACTGAGAAATGCCAGGACATTGACACAAAATGACAACAGGGCAAGTGCTGACAGCAGTGAAACGGATGAAAGTGACAATGATGAGTATGACAGTGATGCCATTGACTCTCGGGGAGAAGATGACTCAAGTGACGTCATTCTTGCATTCATCGATTCAGATGAGGGAGATGCCAATGAGAGGCCAAATGCCACACGCTCATGGCGAGCCATAACTAGGAGATCCGAAATTGACTTCTCTTTCTTTTGATTTGTTTTTTAAACAACAGCTCTCTGTAGTATAGGGATTGTAAATGTTGTCTTCATAGTGAGCACAATAACGTGAAGTAGAGGGATAAAAGAGAAATATTTAAAAAGTTGAAATCTAAATATTGTTTTTCAATTTCTTTTTTTTTGGGGGGGGGTCATCCCAAAAAATGGCCGCTATAAGGGGGGGCCATGTGAAAAAATTGGTAAGCTGAGGGGGGGTCATGCGATTTTTAAATGGTGCTTCCCAAATCCCACCAGCCCCCCCCTCCCTCATAAAAAATGAACGGTCCCTTACCAGAGTAGATTGCTCGACGAACAACACGAGGATGTCACACCGTCTTTTCGCGTGGATTCCAGTGAGAAAGGTTTAATGGTAGTTATGTTTTGTTCTGATTTGCCTGTGAAACGGTGTGAAGGAGATCGTGCTTGACTTTCACAACTCTTGCTCTTGTGAAAGTTTGTAAATCTGGACGATTAATTGTGACATCTTAATTTTAAACTTAGTATGTCATTTCTTAGCAGTCTCACCTCCGTGGTCGAATTCTTAAATGAAGTGAAATCGTTGTTGCTAAACCTTGTAGAATAATTAGAAGAAACGAAAACCGTAGAACACGCTAATTTCATATATGCTGCTATCTATTCCTTTTCATCCAAATATGAATTTAACCTAAAGCTTTAGCATTTTCACACATCGCGATGGACGCGTCCTCGACACCGTCAACACCCTAGAGACATTTAATGCATACCAGAACAGAATTTATAAGTTAGGTTTCTGTTCCTACAATTTCCGCTTCTTTTGATTTTCGCGATCTGGTAAAGAGGAGGTAGATTTGTATCGTATGTGTATGCGCTTTTTTGTCTCGATCCCTTGTCACACCTCGCCATCGATGCGTTATCATGCATGAAGTTGATGCATACATGGACAGATTTTAAGTTGCACACTACGACTTAACACTACTTTAAGAAATAAAGGTTATAATGTAAGTCTTGGAACACGCAGATAAATTAATCAGTACGTAAAATATGTCACTATGGACAGAGTGTGCCGCAGCATTACTATCTTTTAGATACCCTAGTTATATCTGATATAGACACGGCTAAACTTTACGTTCAAATTTGTAGACCAGCTGATAACCCCAAACCTAAATACTGGTGCAATAATGAGTTGATCTAGATCAGAAGATTTTGAAGCCGTTTAATAAACTCACAGTTCGTGTTTTATCGTGTCTAAACTTAAAGGACTCCGAGTGGTCGCTTACAAGAGCTTAAAAAGAAAGGAAAAGTCCAGTTGGGCAATCCCAAAAGTGGTCGCGGTCGCTTACGAAAGCTTTTCATTATAAAGTGTAAGTCGCAGTTCTAACGGGGTTTCACAAAGGTAGTCGTAACTAGAGATGGTCGCTTACGAGCGTGGTCACAAGAAGGGCTTCGACTGTATATGAATATTTTAAGTATACTAGGTGAAGGATAGACTAGCGCCTCATGCATAAAAGCGACAAAAAAAAAAGTTTTAAAAACATCCTGCGCAAAATATAGAATTAACACGTGTCGGTTGTATAAATAGAGGATATTATTTTACATGTCCGCTTGCGGATACGAATTTTATCTTCGAGTGTTCAACTCGATATCTCACCCGTTCGCTGCACTCACTCGTGAGATATCGAGTTGAACTCGAGAAGACAAGATTCATATCCACAAGCGGGCATGTAATATTCTGTTTATTATATAAACATGCTAATGACACAAAAAGTTCGGAAGTTAAAAAGAACCATTATTTTAAATCACGCCTTTTTGTAACTATTTTCCGAAGATTTCCGAAGATTCTCCAAAAGCTGTCCGAAGGCCAGACAAACGTTTCCGAACATTTTCTGAAAATGTCCGAAGACCACCGAAGACTTCCGAAGATATCCGAAGAAGATCCGATGATGTTTCGATCACACAGCAACACATCTAAGTTCAGTTTAAGCAATTAGCATGTTGGTAACCGTGGCGACACCAATATCCTCACACGTGAACGATAAAAAATAGCATCTTCACTGCGCGCGATGAAGATATGATTTTTTTTAGTAAAAGGAGAAATCCTGGTATTTCACTAGTGTTTATATAATAAATTTCTTTCGTTTAGACAACACACTGTGGAAATAGCATGACTACCAGAAGATGTTTCGGCTGTAGAATTAACCGCTTGTAATTTTTCTCTGTACACTACTTGCGTCCCAGATAGACACCGGCTTCCATGAAACTGCGCAAGATTTCTGCTTGCGAATTTCGCAGATTATGAAACATTCGTAACTTTTTTTGCAAATACCATTTTTTTTTTCAGGGGGTGGGGGATTGGGCAATTTTTTGGGGCATGGCATTTGTTCTCACCTTTGGGTTGTGTATGATCTTTTAGCTCATGCAAGAATTGTTTTTAAAGTGGAACACAAGATGTGGATAATAGAAAGCACTTGCTTTATTTTTTTCCCATGGCTATGGCTCCCCTTCACAATTTTTTTTTGGGGGGGGGGGGAAATTGTCTAGCCCCTCCCTCTCTTATGGTTCGTCTTTAGATAGATTAATTTGTATACGTACGAGTATTGCTCTTGGAAGTGAAAATGTTTTAGATAAGATAACGGCGAATAATTTAAATTGTTCATTGATATTTCGCATTGATGTGGTGATTTTATTACGAGTATTCCTTTTTCTAATTGAGAGGGATTTTTCTTCAACGGTCTCTAACGACTTTAAAGTTAAAGTTTAGAGTATTTATACACTGTTGTTCTATCGGTAGTTGTCTCTCGTCCATCTCGATTACTCCATTTTATTCAGTCCACCCCCGCTATCTATAAGAGGAGCTTTGCAATGACACTGAATTACAGCAATCTCACAATAAGTTTGTGTGTGGTTTCGACCTTCATCAAAATTGTTGGTAATAAATAATTTACAGTTTTTAGGTCTTACTCGCTAAGCAGCAGATCCTTCGAAATTGCGTGATCACACCGAAAGAGAAGAAAAAGAGGCGACAAACTCAGGTAAATCTCAACTTTCGTCTCAACACCTTTCCATTCTAAGTAGATTACTATTTTTAGCGGGTTGCTAAAAATAGGTGTCATTGAAGCTTCACTTCAGTAACAAAACGCAGTTGCACTTCAGTATCAAGGAGGATGCATCTCTTCAAAGAAATCTGTTGTATTGATACACGAGCATTTTTGTTTCACCACAACTGTGATCATGTGACCTTTGGGTCCGATCATGAGGAGCGACTGGGAATAAGGAAAACTAGGGAAACGGTGTGTTTATTTTGCAAGCCTTCGGGCTTACAAAAAAAAAAAAAAAGACATGGAATCTCAGAAATAAATCTATTTCCTAGCTCTGTTCGGAACTCAATTCGAAGATGTATTTATACTCCGCGTTAGCCTTGTAGGAAATGATGTTCACACTTCCTTGACGCGGTGAGTTAGGCCATGACGAAATCGTTGTTTTAGTTACGAGAGAGTTTCTCTTTCGAACCCAACGATGTTTGGACCTTTTTGAAAAAAACTCCAAGAAAACAAAGAATCGTCATTGTTTTCCTGAAATAAATATTTTAGACCAAAGTGATACAAAACATATCTTGTCGACAACATATATATTTACGAACATTACCAGATTTACTGATGGTAGCTTCTATTTCTTCACGTGTAAAAGACTGTTAACGCTGTAAAACGTCTGAAAAGGAGCCTAGAATTTCACCGAGGTTCAAGATTCATAACCATGTCCGTAAACTTATGAAGCGTCAAAACTCGTTAATGTTCAATTCAGTCATCTATCATCCGTCTTGTCATTGTTCAACACAAGTTCAAACATTAACTAATTAATGTTTTCTTTTTTCTGTTTTGGCTTTCCAATAAGGATCACAGTTTTCTAGCATACTACCCGATCGTAGCGGAGAGTTGTTGTGGATCGTTCAAGAACATAGAAAGCAAAATCGGAATTATTTTACTCGCCGTTTTCAGCACTGTTCATGGAGACAAAGGTAAGTTTTTTTTTCAGTTAAATAAACAGTTATCGAAACCACACATTGGACTTCGTTTTAATATCTCGGTCCTTAAGTTTAAAAAATGGTACCAATCGGGTAAAAGTTGTTTCTCTCTGAGTCACTTAATGAGACCGGTCTAATTTACGTAACTTTAGGATTTTCTGTCCTGGGCACGCTGTCACCGTAACAGTAATTGCTATTATTTTTTCCTTCTTTTAAGAATATTATAATTTGTTATTGTTATTACCAATATCTTACGTGTCAAGATTTTACATAGGTTGTCGATCAAGCTGAATTCATGTCCAGTACTGTGCTCGGTTGATCAATTCCACAAGGTTGCACTCTCTCGAGTACTTTTTCTCTCACACTAAAATTAAAGTAATTAATATACTGTACACGTATGGTGTACAGTATTTGCATACAGTTAATAATTTAAATGGTGTATTTAAGATGACACAGAAATGAAAAGAAACAAATAATTCTTTATTAACAATAAAATTGTATAATTGTAAGTTTCTAAAACCGGATACACTTTTATCGGGGGTTATATAGATCAGTCTAATGAAATGTAATTGATCTTCCATCTCTTTTGTGCTTGTTTTGCTAGACGGAGGTCGATGGGGATATGGACAGACAGGTATCAATTTTGTTACCTAAAAATAGGTGTGTCAATGCATAAAAGAAAGAGAGTTTACTGTTATCTTGTTACCAAAATTGCCGGACGAAAGCTTGAATTCTCCAAGGCCGTTTGTGTTGTTATGGCTGTTTTAACCCTTCTGTTAAGTTAAAAGCTCAGGTGAAAAGAGGAAAGAAACTTCTCCACCTCTCACTAAGCATTCGTTTAAGTGCTCAAGCATATATCATAGTAAATAAGAACATTTTTCGCCATTGGTTAACGACTAGTTTGTTCACTCAGGTCTGATAAGAATTATAGTTAGTTACGAAATTGTATTTGGGGTATGCGCAGAGAAACACGGCTTAGTGAGATGAGTGCCTTTCAAAAAGATACGAGCTGAAGGTCCAAATCTGATAAGCGATTTGCGCCGCTGTTGATCATAATGATAACAATATGCAACAGACCCCAAGAATGGAATGAAATTCACCAATCACAATCCACGGACCTCACTATTAAAACCTGATAAAGTACAATCATTTTGAGAGAGGTGAAGAGTTTATTATGCCATGGGTGCGAGATTGAGAACAAATCTGAACCCAATACCTCGGACGGGAGAACCTGGCTGAGTTTCATTACATTATTGATAGCCAGAATAAAAAGTTATTGAGGACAGTCCCTAATGTAATATTTATCAATGAAATGGAAATATACAGATTGAGGAAGAAGATCTATAAAGGTAAGGTAAGGTAAGGTAATTTATTTTACGTCAAGAACACGGGGAGTGGTTGCCCAAGTCTCCCGAGCCAGGGGCTCATGATAAAAGTGTTTGACATACCATGTTAAAAAAAAGATTTAAAATGTCATTATGTCATTATTACAGTTGCAACAATCTTCAACAATTTTCAATAAAGACTTCCCTAGACTGAGATAGAATTCCTAAACTGAGATAGAATTCCTAAAATCGGCAGCACATTATTTTGACAATCGTGTCCAATTTTAGTTTATGGTCCGGAAGACTGGGGTCTGGCCGCACCTTTATATACTAGGCAGTTCCAATCCCCCGTTGACATAATCACCAGCTCAGTCCTGACGAACTCAACCCACAGTGGCCTGGTGCTGACATTCGATAATACAGATGGTGCGATTACTGGATCCTTATCCAACAATGATCACGCGCCTACGGTGACCCTCGACAAGACCAAAAGTGGTGTTACACTCGCCGGGGGTCCTCTTGACCAAAGCACGTTTAGTCTGGAGAAGGTCCACTTTCATTTGGGTTGTAAAAATACAGTTGGGTCCGAACACACTGTGGATGGAAACTAGTACCCATTAGAGGTTTAGATTTATCAATCAATATATACAAACAAATAAGATCCGAAGAATAAATTAGAAATAAGCATAATATGATCTAATAAATAACGATAAAAAATCTGGAGAGAACGTTCTATTAAAAAGTTTTCGCCTTCCTTTGGTGACCTTGTTGAAAGAATTCAATGACATTCCAATGTATCCGTTAAGGTGCCATTGAAACATTATCTTGAGAAAAGTCGTTGTTTGTTCGGGGTCTGGGCTGATGGGGAAACCGGGTGGGGAAGTTAAGTTAATGAACGAGTTATCAAACAAAATCCTTGGACTACAAACAAATGCTAAATTTCAGGAATATCGGGTGTTACGGATAATGGATAACGATGGGTCCCAAGAGGGGAGCCAAATTCAGACTTACATTTTAATTTTTTTTTTTTTTTTGACGTTAAATAGGCGAAGGAAGTTTTTGTTCCAATATAGGCTCTTACATAACCAATACAACTGGTCTGAATTCAGCTGTTTATTGGCAGATGCACATGGTGTTTTATAACACTATTTACTGCAGTTTTCAGGAAGCCGCGTCCAAATCTGATGGCTTGGCTGTTGTCGCAGTGTTTCTACAGGTATTTTATTACCATCTCTTTAATTCCTACAGTTATAGCATTACAGAATGAGCTAAAAAAGACAGCATGAACGAATTCGAGAACGAACGACGTACAGTAAGTACGTGAGAATATTTATCGTCTAAAAATATCCTAAAAAAAAAACCCAGCAGTTTATGTCTAACTTTATTGGTAGATCCCATATAGATGTCTATCGACTGTATGTATAGTGAATCCAGTTAGCCTCCTTTGTCTAAGAGACGTTTGTCTGTCTTGGCGTTTTTTTTTTAATGGATTCAGACAATTCTATGCGCGATTTCCCTGGGGCATGTACGGACGACTAACCCGACTAGCGCTTCCTCTACCAAACTTGGTAACTTTGTTCACTTTGCAAAATGACCTTCACACCTCACGCTTTGCTTCATTCCTCTTCAGGTGAACGGAGAATTCAATGAATGGATGGAGAACATAGCTCTGTCGTTAAAGAATGTTAAAGTCCCCACTGGTAAATAAATAAATAAAAGAAATAAATATACATTTATATAGCGCCATTTTCCACTAATTGTCCATGGCGCTTTACAATACTTTAAAATTAAAATCCGAAGTTTAAAATCCTAAAATTAAAATCCTAATCCTTTAAAGACCCAAAATCCTAAATCCTAAAAGTTAAAATCCTAACAATTAAATACGCTATATAATACAATTAGGCTACAAATAAAAAGTAAAAACTACAAATCAAATGCGCGCTTAAAAAGGTAAGTCTTAAGATTAGCCTTAAAAACTGCCTCTGATGATGAAAGTCTGATCTGGAGGGGTAGTTTGTTCCAGAGCCTTGGTGCCGCCACGGAAAAACCCTTTCACCATACGTTTTAAGATTTGCTCTAGCCTCATCAAGCAACCTGTTGTTTGAAGATCTTAGTGTGCGACCAGAAATGTTAAATCGGAGTAGGTCTCTGATGTAATCAGGGGCCAGTCCATTCAGAGCTTTGTAAGTTAACAACAATATTTTGAAAATAATCCTAAAATGAACTGGCAACCAATGTAAGCTCCTTAGCATTGGTGTGATGTGTTCCTGCCTTCTAGTCAAGGTAACAAGGTGAGCTGCTGAGTTCTGTACAAGCTGCAGTCTATTAATCAGATACTTTGGAAGGCCGTACAGTAGGGCGTTATAGTAGTCCAAACGCGATGTTATGTAAGCGTGAACAATAGTCTCAGTAGTACGCTGGGATAGGTATCGCCTAATTTTAGCTATACTACGAATGCGGAAAAATGCGCTCTTGCAGGTTATTTTAACGTGATCTTTGAAATCCAAACATTGATCGAATGCAACTCCTAAATTCCTGGCCTGTTTACTAGATTTGATTACTTCATCACCAAGTCGTATATAGTCGAGGGGTGCTCGTGGACGATATTTAGAACTAATAACCAAAAGTTCAGTCTTATCCTGATTTAACTTAAGTTTGTTGCGCAGCATCCAGTCCCTAATGTCCTTCACACATAATTCTACTGCCATCTTTGAGCTTGATAGGTGATTAGGACAGTTGGACGTAAACGACAAGTACAACTGTGTGTCATCTGCATAGAAATGAAACGGTATCCTATGCTTTCTGGTAATGATATGAACTTACGCACAACATGGTATTAATTCCGCCTGAACCGCGTTAAACACAGATTTATTAAAAGACCGCTCTTTTCTCCTTCTAAGGTGGCCAGGC
This sequence comes from Orbicella faveolata, assembly GCF_042242905.1. Lineage (NCBI taxonomy): Eukaryota > Metazoa > Cnidaria > Anthozoa > Scleractinia > Merulinidae > Orbicella > Orbicella faveolata. The sequence continues at coordinate 27,211,120 of NW_028301552.1, forward strand.
TTGTTCCAGACCTAGTTTTCAAAAACGCACCATATTATACATACAAAGGTTCTCTTACCACCCCTCCCTGTTACGAATCCGTCCAGTGGATTGTGATGATAAACCCGATATCGGTCACCGAGTCCCAGGTAAGGTCGCTCGTTCAAGGGTTAAAAATGAATGAATGAATGAATGAATGAATGAACGAATGAACGAATGAACGAATGAACGAATGAACGAATGAACGAATGAACGAATGAACGAATGAACGAATGAATGAACAGTCCGATAAAATTCCATGGTAGTTCATCGTCTGGCGGACTCTCTGTAACTACAATGTATCTCACATCCTATTGAATAAGCTGAAAACTGCGAAAGCTTTACTTCACTGAGATCTTTTTCTCGGTGGTTGGAAGGTTATTCTCCTTGAGTGTGCAATCAGTTATAATACCAGGCACCTGGTTAAGCAACTGAAAAGTTGCTCTAAAGCTAACAAGATATTTCTCTCACGGCCAATTCGCAAAGGAGAGCAGCTACAGTACAATTAACTATAAAGTACGTTAAAAACGTTTTCATTAAAATATAGAATGTGTATGTTATTTCGTCGTTCGCCTTTTATGAACTATTATTTCGTTCGCCTTTTATTAATGAATAGCACTAAAAGAGTAAGCCCTCTCGAAGAAGTGGGGATGGGGACGAGGTGAGATAAACAGGAGCTAGCCAGAGTTAGAACCAGTAATAATACTAATCGTTTATTTTTAAAAGACTGCCGGAAATGTCCGCCAAATGATTTGTTGTCGCTTTCCAGTTCATAGGTCCTCGCGTAATGCTCCCCAGGGGAATAGGTTTCATACTATTCTGGATTAGCACACGGTCGACAGGAATGCGTACAAGAGAGTACAAAAACCTAACAAAAGAAATAATTAAAGCGAAAAAGCTGTGAAAACACTCGCCTAACGACCCTAACGGCTCGTGTCCCCACAGCATTTCTCGTTCTCCCAAACTTTCACTTGCGTTTTTATAACTCGAAAGAAACACTGAAAACATGTTTTCTATTTCTTAAATATCATTACGGGGAAGACGCAGTTCGGGAAAAAACATGACGAGTATCCAATGCACATCAGTCGGGGGTTGTATTCTTAGACTCCGCCACAGGAACCTCAGGGCGGGTTAATAAAACATGGCTGCAATGGCAGTGGTAACGTATTCTTCTCAACAACACACTCACTAGGCTATTCAGGGGATCGGGCCCGACTGTAAAGTTTTTCAGTCAAGGATACTCCATAAAGCTTCGCAGCATCATCCGTGACAATGCGGATTTTGTCCGGCATGTTGAGATTTCGGACTGTCCCAGTCTCGGGCCGAGGTTGGGGCAGATGCCACCCGAGGAGGAAGTTTCCAAACGTTCTTCGTTACGCGTTGATTTCGCTTTCCATAGACTTCAGCCGTTTTCCAGCCATAGAGCGGTTTTCAAGAAACTGTACCCCTTGTTCTGCTCATGGCATTTCGATTTCATGTGTGCGACACACATGGTTCGCGGTTCTCTCAATATTGTATTCAAGAGAACGGATTTTTTCCCCTACCAGTCTCGACAATGATTTTCTAGCATTTAGGACACAGCGCACATGTATATCATCTGGACGCTCAGGTTTCTTGACTGACTTGACGGAACTAGCGGGGGTCATGCCAAGGATTGCGAAAATCACAACAGGTTGCCCTGCACAAACGCTTTGCATATCATGCTGTAATATTGTCTAAAATGCTTTTGCCACGAGTAGAATTGTCAAGTCTTCGGAATCGACTTAAGGGAAATTCAGATCGATCAGGTGCAGAACATCTTGCATCATGGTATGCGTAACCCTTTGAGGGAGCAGGTTCAACTCTGGCACTGTCCAAGCTTCCTCTAAGGCTATCTGGACACCTGTATTTACTCTTTCAACCCACCGGCGTGGAACGACACTTTTCTCGAACGTCCTTTTTCACCAGACAAGTACGGGTGCTGCAGCATTCAAAAAACGAAACGTGCCCTGTTCAGAGATGGGTTTTTTTTTATGCATGCTATCAGAGATTGGTGGTCTACTGAATTGAAGCAAGAAAAGCACAACTTTTTTTCCTTGCTCAACTGTACTCACTTATTTATTTCTATCGCTTTGAAATTTGTCGCACTTGTCAATTGGGTGTTTTCTGATGCTACCAGACAGGTCTTAGCTATGGGTGAGGCCTGATTCCTTTTCGTAGCACCCGTAGTTAGGGTTAAGAATCTATGAGGTCGTTCTTGATCTCTACTTCGTGTGGGGGGTCGTCCATCACCAGTTCTCCTACCCTGTGACGGCTTACTGAAATTTGGTTAAGGGTGCACTGACTAAATTGTTGCCATTTGTCAAGATCAACTAGTGTTGAGATGGTGGGATGTATCTCACACTCCATTTAATGGGTCCGGCAATTTCTGTACAAAAATGAATTTTAAGTTGAAGACATCAAATTCTGTGAGTATTCCATCTAAACTGTTCATCGTGGTGACTTCTGATAACAAGTTTTTTGGGAGCTTAAGTTGTTATCCTGCTAACTGTTGGCTTTTTTATGGTCATGAATATCTGCAAATTCTCCCCTCACAGACTGCATTGTGCAGCTTGTTGTCTATTGAACGAGTTTATGGTATCTCTCCCCAAAAAACAAACGGGTGATTAAGTAGTCCTCATAGAAGCTTCAGCACCGAACAAGTTTCTCATTTCCAAATTATTCTTCAAGTTATATCAGGGTTGCTTTGTAGAGATGACCATGACAAAGAATGTCTGGAGGTAGGTGATTCAAAACATTTAGAAGAGTTTACTACCACACATTATTTATTTTTTTTTATATTATTATTACGTTTTTTTAATTTACAAACAGTTTACAACATACAATAAGTATCTAATTACTTAACAATAATTTTTTTGTGAGCCTAATTACTTCACAACTTCACGTAAATCTATGGGTTAGTAAACGTAATGAAAAGAGAAGACAAGAAAAGTAAAGCAGAAAAGACGAAAAATAAATAAAGGTTACAAAAGAAATCTATATATAGTCTTGAACTTTGTATTTTTGTTATTATGAACAACAATTTCCCGTTGTATATTGATTTTTTCTCTTAGAAGCGTGAGATAACTGTCAAAACAAAGCTTTTTTTCTTGTAAGCAGCTACTATATATGGAGTACTTTGCTACAAGAAGTGAGTAATTCAAGGAGTATAGGTGTTCTCTATTATTGAAAATTCCGTACAGAATCATGTTCTCTGTTAATGTGAGATTTTCTTTAGTTTTGCTAGTCCACCATGTTTGGAATAAGTCCCAGAAGGATAAACTTAATTGACAGCGCAAAAACATATGATCTAAGAAATGCCTGCCAGCAAGACATTGGGGGCATGTATCATCATCACATATCTTGGCTTTAAAGAGACTGACTTTTGTAGGAAGAATATTATGAATAATCTTATATTGAAACATTGTTGTTTTTATCTGGAAAGGTAGTTCGTACACTCTGTGAATATTATATTTTATTTTTTTCTCAAGCATCTGAGCGGGTCGGATTCCTAAATCCTCGAATTTGATTGGCTAATCATACACACGTGACCGGTCCAGCTTTTTACGATACGGCCCACAGGCCGGATTTTTTTCCCCGCTGCCTAAATTTCGCTCCTAAAAGTTAGCGGCAATCGTCAATCTTTTGCCTTTTTTACACATCCATCGACGATTAGTCAACGCAAGTTTATCTCTGTTCACTTTAAAATGGCAAGAAAAGTCACTGTAAGTAAATTCAATTGAGTGTTTTGAAGTTGTGAGAGTTTGCTTGGTTGTTTGTAGCTTGGGGCCGTAATGGCGCGTAATCCTGTGTTTAAGTCTAGCCGTAAAATTTGAGTAAATTTTAGCCAAGTTTACCTCTCTGATCGTTGCTGTATTTAGAAGAATTTATGTGGAATGCACTTAACGAATTTCCTCGCTTTCTGCTATTCAATTTACGGTAGAAAAGTGACGAAGTGATTTTACAAGCAACGACTGACAGAAATTGTTTTGGTAGTAAAACTTCAAACTTCGCACGAAATTTCACACCGCAAAAACAATTTTGCAGAACTTAACTGATGAAATAAATGCAACTAGCACAAAGTAGTTCGAAAAAAATCTGTTTTTTAATACATCTTTCTTTGTCTACTATCTGAGTTACTCGCTCGTTGCCGAGTTTTTTAAAAAAATCTTTAGTAGACGGCGCGCAAGCCGATTCAATGACAACAGTTGCGTAAACAAACCCATTTGTAATCTGTATAACCAATCTACTGCAGGAAAAAAATAAATATGTTATTTGCCGGCTCGGGGTCGTGCCTCGGGCAGCATTTTCAAGACCTCGGTCACAGTTTTTCACCATACGGACCGACCCCAAGCCGGCAAATAACATATATTCATTTTTTTCTCAAGCATCTGAGCGGGCCGGAATCCTAAATCCTCGAATTTGATTGGTTAATCATCCGCACGTGACCGGCCCAGCTTTTTACGATACGGCCCACAGGCCGGATTTTTTCCCGGCTACCTAAATTTCGCTCCTAAAAGTTAAGCGGTGATCGTTAATCTTTTGCCTTTTTTACACATCCATCGACGATTAGTCAACGCAAGTTTATCTCTGTTCACTTTAAAATGGCTAGGAAAGTCACTGTAAGTAAATTCAATTGAGTGTTTTGAAGTTATGAGAGTTTGCTTGGTTGTTTGTAGCTTGGGGCCGTAATGGCGCGTAATCTTGTGTTTCTCTCGCCGTAAAATTTGAGTCAATTTCAGCGAGTTTACCTCTCTGATCGTTGCTGTATTTGGGAGAATTTCTGTGGAATACACTTAACAAATTTCCTCCCTTTCTGCTATTCGATTTGCGGTAGAAAAGTCTGATTTCAAGTGATTTTAAAAGCAACGACTGACAGAAATTGTTTTGGTAGTAAAACTTCGAACTTCGCACGAAATTTCACACCGCAAAAAGCAATTCTGGAGAACTTAACTGGTGAAATAAATGCAACCAACATAAAGCAGTTCGAAAAAAATCTGCTCTTTAATACATCTTTCTTTGTCCACTATCTGAGTTACTCGCTCGTTGCGAAGAGCTTTTTACAAATCGTTAGTAGACAGCGCGGAAACCGATTCAATGACAAAGTTGCGTAAACAAACCCATTTGTAATCTGTAAAACCAATTTACCGCAGGAAAAAAAATAAACATATTATTTGCCGGCTTAGGGTCGTTCCGTATAGTGAAAAACTGTGACCTCGGGCTTGAAAATGCTGCCCTCGGCTTGCGGCCTCGGGCAGCATTTTCAAGACCTCGGTCACAGTTTTTCACTATACGGAACGACCCTAAGCCGGCAAATAACATGTATGAATAAAACCATATCTAATAATTCTGCTCTCGGCGGTTGGGGATGAGAAGACTTTTTTTAGCATAATAGAATAAACGCTTTTGGTGGAAACTTTTGTTGTGTTGTTTTCATTTTCCGCTACGTGCGAAGGAGTCCTTTTTATTGCCAGCTTCCAAGGGGCCGGCACAGAATTAATTAAGCCGAAATAAAGAGTGAAGGGGTTTCGAGATAAAATTTTTCAGAGAAAAGATTGAAAGGAAGGAAGTTACCGTTATTATCGAGGAGATCTTCAACCCGTAGAATGTTTTTTTGTCTCTAGCCAGCTTTTATAAAAGGGTGCTGTACCATCTATTATTATGTTGTGATTATTCCAAATTATTTCGTTGCGGGGGGAAGTATTCTTTTGAAAAGCAGACCTCGTGTTTTGCCAATATTTTAAGATATAGAAGTCTGGGAGTTTGCTAAATCGCAAGAACTTGACGTCATGGTTGCATTGCGAAAAAAATGATATTCCTCCAAGGTTTTCGAGCGCGGCTTCAGGGATGATTTTCCACGATGCGTCAGACCTGGATTGTAAACGTGGAATCCAAGCACCTTTTAATGCTTTATTCATAATATTAAAATCGATCATCTTGAGTCCGCCTTGTTTTTTTCTCTCCCATGGTAGTTGACTTTTTTATCTTTGCCGGTTTCCCATCCAAAATAAAGTCAAAAATTAGTTTTTCAATTTCCTTGATAAAATGTTCAGGTATAACATGAGCAGACACGCGTTATAAATTAATTTAGAAAGTCCGAACGTTTTAACTGTGTTGATTTTTCCGTAAAGTTTGAGATTTCTTTTTTTCCAACTATTCAGAGTCTTTTCTAAGTTCCGGATTTTCTCTGCAAAATTTAATTCATTGGTTTTGTTTTCATCATAAGAAAAGAAAATACCAAGAGCTTTTATTGGATCCCGTGGTCAGCGAAAGCCAAAAGGCGTATCGGTTTTGTTCTTCCACGTGCCGAGCCACATTCCTTCAGTCTTTGTTGTGTTGATTCCCAAACCGGAGAGATTTGTAAACTTTTGAAGTAGAGTTAGCAAAGGGGCAACGAAATCAAGGTCTCAAACAAAAACAGTAGTGTCATCTGCATATAAAGAGACTTTAATCACTTTCTCACTTACATTAATGCCTTTTTGGTTGTCGTCATTTTTTATAGCTCTTGCGAGTAATTCTATGCCAATTACAAATAGCAGCCCGGACAAGGGACAACCTTGCCTAAGACCACGTTCTAAAGGGAAAAAATTCGAACGCAAATCCGTTATTTACAATACAGCTGGAAACATTATTGTACAAGATTATGACCCAGTTTTGAATGTCGGGTCCGAAGTTAAAAACTTTACGACAGCTGTTAATGAAGTCCCATTCAATGGTATCAAAAGCGTTTTTAAAATCTATGAAAAGAGCGATTCCAGGAATGCTTTACTCTTCTGCGTACGTCATAATGTCGGAAATTGAAGGGACGTTTTCACCGATATACAGATTTTTTATGTATCCAGTTTGATCCGGGTTTATCACTTTTGGTACAACTTTTTCTAACCTTTTTGCGATAACTTTAGTTAAAATTTTGTAATCGGTGTCGAGTAATGATATCGGTCTGAGGTTATCGAGTAAGGCGGTACCCTTACTTGGTTTTGGAGTGAGCGTGATTATTCCCCTCCTTTGAGAGATCGATAATGACCCATTGTCATAAGCAAAGTTAAAACTGCGTATCATATCTGCGTGCAGCTCCTTCCAGAAATATTTATAAAATTCTGCTTGTAATCCGTCTGTTCCCGGTGATTTTTCATTTTTAAAACCCTTTAGTGCTTTAAGGTATTCTGCCTGGGTAACTTTTCCTTCACACGATAACTTGTCTGCGTTTTCTAGAGGGGTTATATTTTCTGAGAAAATCGGGGGTAAATCGTTGTTTGCAACTGAAGATTCGTGGTTATTTGATGTGTAGAGTCCTCTGTAAAAGTGCATTTGTTCTTGCAAGATTTCAGATTGGTCAGTAGTAAAACTACCATTGGGAAGTTTCAATTTAGTGGTTGTCTTTTTTTCAAAGTTTCGTTTCTCTAAACCATAAAAGTATCTAGTGTTACGTTCCCCATGCTCGTGCCATCTAACTTTACTTCTAAGAATTGTACCTTTCGTCTTATATTGCATTATGCTTTTTAGGCGGGATCTGGAAACATGAATTTCATTGATAATTTGCTTGTTGTTGGGATGTGTTTCAGCTTTTTTGTATAGTTCGTTAATTTGTTTTTGAAGATAAATTTCCATAGATTTTCTTTGTTTTGCTTGATTTTTAGAATATTTGACTGTAAAACCTCTTATTTCCATTTTGAATTACCACACATTGTGGGTCTATTGTTCTTTATATACTACTACTTATATTTTTGTCGACAAGAGAACTGAACAGTTTTCCTGAAATATTTACAGACTAAATGCAATTTTGAAACTTGCATACTAACTTAGTGACAGCGTCATCTTATTGAGCAGTGCCTAAGACAGCAGCCAATCAGATTTCTCCATTACACTAAGAAATCAGCTGACCGAATCTAAAACAAACAAACTGGTAGTTATGAGCAACGTAGGCTAGCTTGCAGTTGAATCATTACCAAGTGTGGGTGTTAGGCAAATAAGTGCAAGTAGAAATTTCCTTCCTTGTTCCTTTGTGATCATCTTTGGTGCTGATATTGGACATCTTATTTTCCTCACTGAAGCATGATTCTTGGATTACTTCACATAAGCTTCATATTATTAGGAATGGTATTTTTATAATGTGATGGGTAATGGAAAGAATGGGGCGGTAGCTGTCTAGTGACCTGTAGAACTGTCACGTCTTCGGAATCGACTTCGGGGAAACTCAGATCAGTCAAGTGCAGAACATCCTGCGTCATGCTATCCGTACCCCTTTGAGGGAGCAGGTTCAACTCTGGCACTGTCCAAGCTTCCTCTACGGCTATCTGGACACCTGTTTTTACTCTTTCAACCCACCGGCGTGGAACGACACTTTTCTGGAACGTCCTTTTTCACCAGACAAGTACGGGTGCTGTGGCATTCAAAAACGAGTCGGGTGGTGCCCTGTCCAAAGATGGCGTTTTTATGCATGCAATTACGAGATTGGTGGTCTACTGAATTGAAGTACAACTTTTTTTCCTTGCTCAACTGTGCCTACTTATTTAAGGACGATCGCGCTAATTGTTTCTGCGCATCCTTACTGCGCACACAAATTCACATGCCACGTCATGCATCGAGCGGGCGCTACAGGGCACATGGTCATTGCTATAGCTTTACCTGGATTTAACGATATTGGACGTTCGGTGACGCCTACCTTTCTTTCCAGAAACAGATTTCATTTACAATCATCTCCACATTGCCCAAAAATGAACAAAAAAATCAATGTGGGAAGTTAAAAAAAAACTCAGGATTTCTGTCCACGGGACATCGAACCCTGCCATCTTGCGGCTGCAAGGCGCGTGAAACTATGGTCGCTAAATGCGAACGTATTCTTTAAGGAACCTCACCAGTTGACTAAATTCACTTAACAGGTCCACTTAAACAATATCTGGCTGAGAAAATTTCACTTCAAAGATCTAATTGCAATATTTTGGAGCTTACAGACACTGTGGCTTTATTCACTAGCGAAGCCCGATTTTTTCAGATTTAGGGTTTTCTTCCAGGCATGTTCTTTCCAACACGAAGTCGGTGATCCCCAATTTTTTTTTTTTACATTTCTGACATAACTAACTCATCATTTTACAGTGGTAAAAATCTCAGAAAAAAATCAATGTTGGAAAATTTTCGCGCGAACGTCCTCAAGTCTATCGCTTCGAAATTTTTTGCACTTGTCAATTGGGTGTTTTCTGATGTTACCAGACAGGTCTTAGCTATGGGTGAGGTCTGATTCCTTTTCGTAGCACCCGTAGTTAGGGTTAAGAATCTATGAGGTCGTTCTTGATCTCCACTTCGCGGGGTTCGTCCTTTACCAGTTCTCCTACCCTGTGACGGCTTACTGAAATTTGGTTAAGGGTTCACTGACTAAATTGTTGCCATTTGTCAAGATCAACTAGCGTTGGGATGGTGGCACGTATCTCACACTTCCTTTAACGTGTCCGGCAATTTCCGTAATACAAAAATGAATGTTAAGTTGAAGACACCAAATTCTGTGAGTATTCCAAACTGTTCAACGTGGTGACTGCATTGAGCAGCTTGTTGTCTATTGAACGAGGTTATGGTATCTCCCCCCGAAAAACAAACCGGTGATTAAGTAGTCTTCAGAGAAGCTTCAGCACTGAACAAGTTTCTCATTTCCAAATTATTTTTCAAGTTATATCAGGGTTGCTTTATAGAGATGACCATGACAAAGCCTGTCTGGCGGTAGGTGATTCAAAACATTTAGAAGAGTTTATTACCATACATTATGGGTCTATTGTTCTTTTTATACCACTGCTACTTATATTTTTGTTGACGTGAGAATCGAATTGAAACAGCTTTCCTGAAATATTTACACAGACTAAATGCAATTTTGAAACTCGCATACTAACTTAGTGGCAGCATCATCTTATTGAGCATTGCCTACGACAGCAGCCAATCAGATTTTTCCATTATACTAAGAAATCAGCTGACCGAATCTAAAGTAAACAAACTGGCAGTTATGAGCAACGTATGCTAGCTTGCAGTTGAATCATTACCAAGTGTGGGTGTTGGGCAGATAAGTGTAAGTAGAAATTTCCTTCCTTGTTCCTTTGTGATCATCTTTGGTGCTGATTATTGGACATCTTATTTTCCTCACTGAAGCATGATTCTTGGATTACTTCACATAAGCTTTATATTATTAGGAATAGTATTTTTATAATGTGATGGGTAATGGAAAGAATGGGGCGGTAGGTGCCTAGTAACCTGATAGGCCTTTGAAACTGATTGTAACATTAATGTTTTATATTTACGCTTACCAAACAAAGAAGGGCTGAGAAACTTTTTAAAGGTTTTAAAGCAGGATACGCTATGTTATGCACAAGAAATTCATTGACATAGATAGGTCTCGCATTAGTTCTCAATAGAACTCCAAGATCTTTACCTTGGTACTTAGAGGGTAGAAATGATTACAAACGTCCGTTAAGTGTCCCTATACGAGGCACTCGGAGAACTGACGTTGCGAAGAGTTGTGTGACAAGACCAGAAAAACCAAAATGGAAAAAGTATACCAATCACGTTTTATGAAATCTCAGTTTCAAATAGAAAGGATAAGTTCCACCCATCGTAATAACCAATATCGAGCAGGTGGTAGTTGTCAGTGTGAAGCTTTAAAATCCTTACTTATTCGTTTTGGCTAGAAGGAGTTGGTTAGAGTTTACTATAGCAAAGAACGAGATCTGGCAAGAAACTTTTGCATGCATGTCTGACGGTTTGTAATTGCAGGCTAAATTTATTAACTCCATAGAGCTGTTAAAAAACTCTCTACCACCGCTGGTTAAACATTCAAACAGAACACACCGGAGATTGCCCATCACTTGATTTATTTTCCTATATTGTTTCATTCGGTAATAGTAGAATTACTCTGACATAAAATGTATTTGTTCATTTATTGTAACGTCTTACTCGTCTCAACTATCCCAAGGCAAGTCGTGTCCTGGACTGTAGAACGCTCTTTTAAACACGACAAGTTTACCTTCATCCCAATTGTTATTGAAGTTCCAAGTTACAGTAAAATCCAGAAAACAGGCAACTGGCTTAGGAGCCAGGGAACACCACTAAACAAATAACGACACTGAAAAACTAAACAAGCTCGACAGTTTTGAAATGACTATCGGAAGTACCTCAAAAAGCCTCTAATGAAATAAAATGAAAACGCTTCTGTTGAGACTTATTAACGGAAAAAGTTAAGAAGGAATCCACCACTGGGAAGTTCGTGTAACAAGTGGAGAAAAACTTTGTACCAAGACTATTTACAAACTTCTGAGCGACTGTTATAAATATTTTCTCGAAACAAATTATTTCTAGCAACACCAAATGTCTAAAACAAATTTTGAAGTTCATATGAAACACTTGAAATCACTGGTGAAATGAAACTGATTATGAAATTATACCTGTGCTTGTACAATTTCTCTGAACTTTGGAATTTATGTTCTCGAGTTCCCATGGAAAATTGTTTTTGATGTTATTTCAGTCAACTATTTATATCTTAAGCTTTTAGAAAATGTAAAAGGTAATAGGCTGCTTAAAATTATTCCGGTACAAGTTTTTTATCCACTTAAAACTGAAATTGCTCGATTTCCTCATATGTCTTGGTGTCACGGTTTTTTTTGCCTGTATATTAACAAACCGGGCTATCATATTTGGGTGAGATTTATTTATTACCTGAATTTTTCAGAATGTGAACTTTCCTAACGGGTTTAAAGTGTTCGTCCCGGAGGTACTACGTCCTTCCCGACACGAACATAATAAAGACTCTTGTTATGGAGACTTGCTTGCTTCCTGTGCGCGTCTGATACAAAGAGGCTCGATCACTGCATGTTATTTTTTGTCAATACGTTGAATCCCCCATCTTTGAGCAACCTTCACTTCTTTTTCAACACGTCTTGTAAGGTGTTCTTTCTAGTTAGTGTTATCATCACGATTACATCACTCCTTACTTTCATTCTAACATAAATGTTCTACATGAGGCTGAAGTATCTCATTCGCTAACTCTGTCTTTGGAGAAATCTTATGGTTTTTTAAAATTGAAATGAAATAAGGCAGGCAATCGTCACGCATACATCAGATTTGCTGAGAAGAATAATTATTCGTGGGATCATTGCATTAGGCCAACAACTTTCGAAGAATGCTTCTAATTAGTTTTCCACGATAAGGTAAAATTTCCACCACATGAATGCCTTTGGGATCCCCCAATTTTGTTTTGTCTCGGTCAATATCGGTTTAGCTGCGCGCGGAATGATCGCCGTGCTAATTTGCTTCACGAACATTCAAAATACGAAGTCGTCCTTTTTTAAATTTTGACTAAGCAACAGTAATTTGAAAACATTCTCGTCGTCAAAGACCACTTATCACTAGATGACAACTACATGCAAAACCAATACGTCAGGCGAGCTCATTCGGAAATATTACCAATCCAACCAGGTGTATTCTTAACTAAAAATTCGAGCTACGCGTGGAACATAAGGGAGCTCTCACCGATTAAATATTATAGTTAAACTCCACCCGAGTGAAAAATCATGCCCGCCACCGCTGGTTAAATCATAACTTTGGTTAAATATTCAAACTGAACTCACGAGAGATCGTCAATCACTTAACTGCTTTTTAAAGAACATTTGCTTCATTTGAATGCTTCACCTGGTTACACACAGACCTCCTCTGATTTAACAAAAAAAGGTACTGGTGGAGTAAAGGTAAAGCGTTGCTCGAGAAAGCACTTTACAAGCGGTGTTTTTAAGTCCGTTTCATTAACGAATTACATCGATCTCAGAGTAAGTATCTTCTAATCAACGAAAAAATTCTCCTCTCTGAGATGTGGCAAACAAATTAATTTGCAGCTCGTATGAGATTCCATTTTATACAGAATCATTCAAAGTTCACAAAAAAGTTTCTTTATGCGCTTATTTTTTGGGATACAGGGGGCAAACGAAACACTTTTTAAATGCAAATGCAAATGAACATAAAAAGCCTCAGGTCAAACGTAACGACACAAATAAATTACACAGCAAGTAGGCTTATAATCAGAAAGAGTTATCGTGAATTGAATGGTGAATCATTTGAGGGTCCTCGTGGCAAGACTTTGGTGAGGTGATCAACCTATTGCTTTGTAAAGTGGTATTCCTCATTAGGAAGAATTCTTTTCATTCTGACACGCTCGTCTTGGATATGCTTAGCTTTTAGCGAGGATCTTCCTTTGTCTGGAAACAAGCTTGAGAGTAAGGGTTTCTGAAGTATTTTTTATCAGATTACATGCCATTTATCCAGTCGGTCTCTGGATACCTGAAATGCAACGTGACTAAAGGGAACGATGAGCAGTAAAATGAATTAGTTCAGATAACAATGAATCTTGGAATTTCAACCTTTACTTATTATTACGAATTACTGGAGAGAGTATCGCGGTTAACTTTCCGTGACTCTCTTAGTATGAGGTGCTTACCGAGTTTAGCATGATTGACAATGTGGGCACCCGGTTACGTACGAAATTCCATATTCATGACCAAATGGGGCTGTTTCAAAAATGATAGAGTTTCTTATCAGTTGTGACTTTAATAAGGTGTTTTCTCGTACGTTAAAGTTCAAAACATCATGTATTAAAGAGACCCTGGCTAAGTGTTCTACAAATATTGCTTTTAGTCAATGTTGGTACAATATACATTTTCAGATTGTTAAGATCGTTCCTTTTTCTTTATATCACAGAAGAAAATATGGTTCGATCCGTTCTGTTTTTCGTTCTCATGGTCTTACCTCTGGCTACCCAAGGTAAGAAATTACGTAAATATTGAGATGCCGCATGACGACAAGACAGATGATGATAACAATAATGATAACAATAATGATAATAACCATAATAATAATATTAGTAATAATAATAATAATGATAATAATAATGTCTTTATATATTCGATACAGTACATATCAAACGTTACATAAATTTGGAAAAGAATTAAATAAGTGCTTACAGTAAGAATTTGTCATATTGCTAAATTGTATTTAAAACTAAGTTTATTACAAAGTGTTGGATCATGGGTAACTAAATAAATGTATAATTTACAAATCTAATGTTTTCAATTTTCTTTACAAAGAATCATTTTGCAAGGTCAAATATGAAGAAAGGCTTATTGTTTAAAGAAGAGGAGAAAACATCACCATCGTCATTATACAATTACAATACAATAATGCAAGAGAAACACAATAAAGGTTTCTTAAGGATACAGATGAATAGATGCAACAAGATTAAAGAGTTAAATCAAAGCAACGACAAATTGATAATCAGCGACAACAATAAATAAAAAAATAGGCACCCTGCATTGTATGCAGGCATTTGCAAAATGAAAATGATTTAAATACCAGGGGAACTGCGAGTTCGTTCTTGAAAGCAGGTAAACTGCATGCTTGCGAACAATAAGTGATTATAAGTCGTAGGTCGTTTCATGACTTAATTATCCTGGTAAAGAAGGAGAAATTTTATGGGTTAACCTTACTGGCTTTACAGATAATGCTTATAGGAATGATTTGGTCTAGTTAAAGAAAGTCGTTAAACTTGAGATGGCCTAGACAGAAAGTTTTTGAATTCTTTTTTGCAACGTGATAAAGAAATCATGCAAAACTAGAAATTACGAAGGCGGTATAAAATATCAAAAAATTGGAAGTATAAATGGCTCTCTACATTCCACATTCATTTTACATGTAGCCATCGAACTTCTTGGCTGTGGTCTGCAAATCTAGCGGAAACAACTTTTCTCTTTACAGCCTCACTATTTTGCTGAGTTGAACAGACGAATTTTGATTCGATATGGAACCATGTCACAGGCTTATGGACCCTGTAATCGAATACACGTACTTCGATCAACGCTGTCGACTAGGCTGGTCTAGATTTAAAAATCCTCTATTAAGGGGGATTATTTATTTTAGGCACTTTTGAGGGGGGCTTATGAGAGAGGGGGGCTTATTTGAGAGGGGGGTGTATTTAATTCCAGCCAGAGGATGGTATCAAATCTCCTTAAAGAACTAGAACGCAAAATGGAAAAGTTCAAGCACATGAAGTTGGAGGTCATGCAACTGAAGATCAAAAACAAATTCGAACTTTCAGCGCGTGACTAGACAATACTGGATCAGTCCGTATGAAGCGTTACAGTCATGATTACATTGCAAATGCAGTTTATCATTTATTAACTTGATTGTGTGGGGCAAGGGGGAAGGGGAGGGGGGCTTCAAAGAGAGGGAGGGCTTAATAACTTTCTTCCTCGGAAAAAGGGGGCCTTATTAGAGAGGGGGGCTTATTTGAGAGCGGAGGGGGGGCTTAATAGAGAATTTAAGGTATCTAAATTTGTGAAAATATATCTCTCGATTGTCATGGGTAATAATACCCTGGGTGTCAGAGGTTTTTCTTGCGCGGTTTCCGGTGTCGATCATGTCTCTATTGTGAAGCGAGCGAAAGACCTGGGGATGAGAGCGTGATTTCTTTAATAAGCGCCACGCTAATGACAACCCGGTTTAACCCTTTGAGCCCCAATTCCGCATATATACGTAATTAATGGTCGTGCTCTGTATACCACTTGTAACGTCATCAATTTAAATGTCATCAGATATTCTTGATAAGCAGATAGCAGTACTAGGCTAGGCCTTTGCTTACAATGGTCAGGTCCGACGTCGCAAATCGAAAAACAACGTTACCAGTTTTGGTGCAAAAACGGTGGTAAAATGGTCCACTACGCCTATGATTGATCAAGGTCCATTTCTAGGCTTCGCCCGTAATTAACATCCAACTTTTCACGGCAGCCAGAAAGAACATGCAACGCAAAAGGTAGCCAGAGTAAAACGGCCGAGAAAAAAAGAAAGAAAAGGGGCAACAAATAAAATTGAGAACAGTTAATGGCAAATTTTGGCTTATGCGCATGCCCGGAATTAAAATATTGTTAAATTTTGTACCTAACCTCGAAAAGTCTTTCCTTTTGGTAAAAAAAGCTTTCTTACTAAAATGTAGGCTTATTTAGCGTCATGGCAGCCAAAAACCCCGACTAAACGGTTAAAAACGACATGTTTTGGCGAAAGTTTGGTATTGAAAGGGTTAAATCTATCTAGCCCAAAATCTGGACTAGAAAGGTGATTGTCTCCTAACAACCTCGCAAGGGTTTTCTAATCTAACAGACACGGTGATTGGCTTCTAAGAATAGAGAAAGAGAGAGCCTGTGAAATGTCGGGAATAATGTGCTTGTCGTTGGTGACGTGATGATCGAGATGGCGGATGTTGAGGTTGATGTTCGTTCGCGCGCTGAAAGTTTTGTGAAAGATGACAAAGCCATGACAAAAGTTCTCAAAACGTTCGACGGTGTTGACAACTTAGGCGCCGAGCAAAGGGATAGAATTGCAATTTGTTATTGGCACCAAAGACGTTTTTGCGGTTCTGCCAACCGAATTCGGGGGAAATCGTTGTCATTTCAACTAATTCCTGGACTCCGTGTTGAGCTACATAATTTGGGCTACAGCCATTACCCAAAAAGTCCGATTGCAATTATTATTTGCCTTCCAAATGCCCTAATTGAATGCGACATAAAGGAATTGAAGCATCGATGGATTTCGTGCACGTGTTTGTCTGGCAACGATGCTGACAAAGGTATTGGTCCCGCTGGCCTATTCTCGTTTAGAGGTTTTTTCTCGCGGCTTTGCCGCTCGTGAAGCAAATCGAAGTATTTCCGTCCGCCGCGCGAGAAGAAACCTCTGGTACCCTGGGTTGGGTAATAAAAAAGGGTGTCAACGACGTCCTCAGTACCACCCAGGTTTACGGATCTGAATTTTAACCCCACATTCTGTCGTTGAAAGTAAATGGAACTGTGACGTGAGATGTGATGGTTCTTGTAACCAACTGTCTTCGTTTGTTTGTGTGCTATGGCAAACACATCTTGAGCTACATCAGAAGCATATAACCTCTGCTTCTGGCTACATTTATAGCACTACCTAGTCATATGCCCGCTGAAGCACGCGCAATATGGTCATAAGTACATTCTAATCGCCGTAATCCCTGCTGCCCCCCCCCCCCCCCCGCAAAAAAAAACAAAACAAAACAGAGAAAAATGTTTTTTTTCTTCCCTCTTCTCAGGAGCGAAGTGGAAGTACGGTAAAACAGATAAAACAGGTATAAGTATTAACTTAAAAACTATCTGTGAAACTGATCTAAAAAAGTGGTATGATCTCAGAAATACTTAGTTTTCGACACACTTTCTGTTGCCTTCGCCAGAGTTAATTGAAACAGTGTCACTGCATTTATGACCAGTGCCTATTTGCCGCTGGCCTCTCAGGGATGAATAATTTATCTGAATGGCCCTCATTGTAAACAAAGGGGCGAGAAAAGGATCATTTTGAAGTAATCGTTATCGTGCTAAGAACAGTGAAGATACAGTGAGGATACAGTGAGGATACACTGCGTGAAACAAAGAGCAAGATATTAAAGGCAATGATTAGCTTAGTTATTCATCAATTGCTGATAACCTATTGCGTAATAATAAGAGGAAATCATTTAATCAACCAGGTTGAATATTTTTTTACAGGCTACGGTCCAGTGGACTGGGGAAAAGTATCACAGAACTGTGACAAGAGTGCCCAGTCTCCCATAAATATTGAAACCAGCTCGTTAATAAAGGCCCCGAACGGCAAAGGTTTGAAGCTTACTTGTGACAACTCCGGATATGTCAGTGGAAAGATCGTCAACAATGGACATGCTCCAACATTGAATATCGACAAGACCAAAGGAACATGTCGACTTAGCGGGGGTCCTTTAGGAAATAGCAAGTACAAACTGCAACAGTTTCATTTTCATTTTGGTTGTAAAGACGACGAAGGATCTGAGCACACTGTGGACGGCGACGCATATTCCGGAGAGGTACGCGATGTAATTGTACACTAGAATGTCTCTGCCTAGGAGTCATATTTCTTGACAGTTGGTATGAAAACAACTATATGAATGAGACACTAAGTATAATATAGTTTGAATAATGTGAAATTTTCTCGGTAAGCTATCAGTCGATTGCACTGGAAGAAAACTTTCCAATTTCTTAATCTATTTTAGTATTCAAGTTGTTTGATGTTTGATAGCGTCTTTTATTATATAAAAACCAGTGAAATACCAGTTGAACTTTCGCGCGAAAAATTGATATTTTCACACGTGAAAATGGCATGTTATCTTCACATATGAAAAGATCGCCGTTGCTATCCTTACATACCAAATGGCGCCTTTCGCAGCGAAAGTGAAATGGTTTTTTTATTTCATTGATGTTTATATAATAAATAGAACATTACATGGCCACTTGGAAACACGAAATTTCTCTTCTCGCGTTCAAAAATATTTTACTAGTTCGCTGCGCTCACTTTAACACTCGAAGAGAAATTTAGTATCTCCGCGCGGCCATGTAGTGTCCATTATTTTTGCGTTGTTGTACATATACGACATAGTTTTTAATAAAACAATAAGGGTATTAACTAATCCGTATTTCTTCATTATCTCTTTTCTCTCTTTTGTAGCTTCACTTGGTGACTTATAACACAAAGTACCGCGATTTTGCTACCGCTGCTGATAAAACCGATGGCCTGTCCGTTATTGGTGTATTCCTTCAGGTATGACAAATATTAAGGTTGTTATAAGGTTATTATAAACAGTTCAGCAAAATAAAAAAACGGAAAATAAGAAAAGAATGCAACAAAGAATTTTGGGTACCATGAGGATATCACAGTTTTGACTTGGTACAGACCACCAGACTATCTTTTCTTGAATGAAACAGATCAATAAATTAAGGAAAAATACGACTTGTGAAACCAAGGTAATATAAGACATATTAATGAAATCGTAGGCTTATGGGAAAACAGAAACCATAAAACAGAAAGTGCTAGAATGGTGGTCGACTCGTAGTAAGAAAACAACGGATTTTTAACATGCAATTACGCTTTTGTAACAACTTGATAAACTGATTCACGCATATTTTGTACAGGCAATTTAGTGTCATTGTCAGAGAAAACCGGACAGTACCAAAAGATCGAGGTCGGCCGTTTATCTTCATCTTTTCACAGTATAAAAGCTATCCGAAAAGATTAACAACCATGACATTTGCCGAGGTAGGCGTTCGGGTTTCTTCGAGATATCGCCACACCATGATTTTGGCCTCTCAAGCGGTCGAAAATGGCCGAAATTTCGGGCAACTTTAAGCCGCCGAATCATAATTTGAGCGTGACTCAAATTTTAGCCATTTTCAGCGAGTCATTTTTCAAAAGTGCGGCAATTTATTTCCACAGAAAAACAATTTTGTGATAGTCTCTTGCACTGTTATCAATATCCAGTTTAGGTAAAACTGGCATCCACAGGCAAATCGGAGTAATCGGTCTCGCAAAGTCCAAAAAAAGTCATTAGTCAGAAATATTCCAGCCAAATATTTAGCGAAGAATATCACCTTATTCCGACTTTCTGCGATTGTTATTCATGATTTATGAAAGATCTGCAAAAAAATAGTTAGCTGGACTGCAGAAGAGAATTTTTAAGCTGTGACATCGTTATTAACGTACGTAAACATTTCTAACTCGCCAACTCCTTACCATTGTCTAGGCTAAAATTCTATTTTTAACGTCACGCTGCATGGGAAAACAAAGTGTATCCTCAGTTCGATGCAACCTCGTTCCCTGGGAACGAGGTTGAGTTCGATGGTCT
The DNA here is from genome assembly GCF_042242905.1 of Orbicella faveolata. Classification (NCBI taxonomy): domain Eukaryota; kingdom Metazoa; phylum Cnidaria; class Anthozoa; order Scleractinia; family Merulinidae; genus Orbicella; species Orbicella faveolata. The sequence goes on from NW_028301552.1 coordinate 27,230,867, forward strand.
TTTTTGCTGTTGTACAGAGCAAACTGCGAGTTAATAGTGAGCAAACTTCATCTCTAAATTTAATTTTGGGACTTCTGCAAACCCCTTGTTTACATCTATTTCTTGTTTTCGAAAGGCGTGACGCATTACAGATTCAAAGACGATTAGATTAGACGATTAGATTTCGAAATGTCGATCTTACCTATTAAAAGGTTCCTCCTTGGTTTTGAAAACATTAATTCTTCTTTCGGATCAGAAAAAGCGCCAAGCATTGCGGGTGGCGGGTCAGTTTCTCTTCAATTATTAGCGTGCAAACAAGAGGGTCGAGGCAAGACGTCAGAGGTGGTGTCTATTTGGCGCAGGCGAATGTAAACAACGAGGAAATACAGGTTGCGACAAAACTTCGCTGCTATCCGACCTACGAAAGGATCATAAAGGACAGACGACTGGAATACCGGTAAACATCTCAGTATGTGTAATCGTTGCTAGGTCAGGATTCCCAGCGGAAATTTTTCCTGCCTTCGTTGTTGTCGTTTGTATCGTCGCAGGTTTGTACACCGTCTTGTTTTCCGATTCATTTCCTTCCTTTATTACCTCGTACACGCAATTGACGTCGCAGGTTAGTACACCGTGTTGTTTTCCGCTCTGAAACGTTTTTTTTTCAACAAAAGTAATTTAATGTTGCTCTTGTCAATATCACCACAAAACCCCCCTCAATGCAACGAAATTACATCCAAATTAGTATTGATAATTAGATTGCATGTTTGTGATCCATCTCAAAGTGAATACACCGATTCCAGAAAAAACCGGAAGTTGCACCGAAACGAGGCTTAATAGCCCTCGCGGTAATTAAAGCAACATGGCGAACGAAGAAGAAAGGCCAATCTCTCTTCTGATGATATTCCCGGCGTCAGTGTGAGCGAAGAACATTGAAAAATTGACACTCAGCCAATCGAAATTCTGGCTTAAAAGTCGCCGAATAAATCAAAGGGGCAAAATAAAGGAACTTTTAGACGGGTATGTTTTCCATCCTTCGATTGTCTCGATCTCCAATATGCGCAAAAACAACCTGTTCTCACCATTTTTATTGCCTAAAAGAACTTTGCTCATGGTCGGTTTAGGAAAAAGAATCTGGATGAAATGAAAATTGTAAAAGTTTTCGACCCTGACCCGAAGAATGCTTTACTAAAGCTACAGCAAGAGCTCGAAAGAACATACGGAAGTAAATTTAAAAATTGTGCCGGATATCGGGAATATTGCAACAAAACACTTAAAAAAATTTCCTGCGGCTGATTCATTTTTCATTGACGACTTCAGTTTTCTCAAGTTAGAGAACATCCAATCTCTCTTTATAAATTAACAATCGGTGTTAGAGAGTAAAGGGGAATCCTTTTAAAAGTTCAAAAGATGCTAATCAGAGTATCAAACAAGACCACGATCTACTGGCCAAGAATGGTATAAGCAAGGGTTCGGTACAGTGACAGCATCATTGCGTTACAGGGTAGGACGCAAACACAAAGCTGATTCATCAGTCAAATCACCAATAAAATTATCAGTGACGTGTACTACAGTGTAACAAAGACTATCAGTCACATGCCATGAAAGATGGCCTAGAAAACTAGCAACTAGTACTGAACAAGTACACTGAAATAATGCATCAACAGGGATCGACGAAGGTGCAAGTAACAAAATGCTTTTTTTTTGTTCATGAGAAAAGGGAAATTTTGGGGACCTCCCCAGGGTTCCCCAGCTGGACTGAGGTTACAGACCCAAGTAAGGGCAATCTCCATGAAATAATTTAAGCTAGGAATGTCATTGTTATGGATAGTGAGACCCTGAAAGATTGCCTTATAAAATCAATATGCAAAATGTTTGACACTGGTTTAAAAGTAAACAAGAGTCATATGAACTTCAGTTTATGATGTACAATGTACAACAACTACTCTTTGTTGTGAACAGGCTTTGGAATGTCCTGGCTATAAATTGAAAGTAACTGCGAATTTTTAATGAGCAAAATGCCTTGGACATAGAATGGTGGAAGGAGATGCTAAAGAATATTTAACAATTCATGATAAATATATTAAATATGAATTGGCTTACCTAATGCTTAGAGATGGCCTTACACGATGCGATTATTGCTAAAGCCAGAATAAATAATGTACATCAAAGGTCCAAAAAGTTTGTCCAGCATCTAATATGAGAGAATTCAGCTACTTCCAGTTTTTCTCTGGTGATGAATATTTGAATAAATATTTCAAAATAGTTCAAAACAATTGGGAATCTATAAGATCATACAATGTAGAAAATTCTCAATGAGGTCAAATTCAATCGCACTTTTATGTTGTTAGCAAAATTATACACCAGCTCTAACATGCGTCCTTCTATGTTACACCCTGTGCCAGAAAATAGAACATGAAGCCACATAATGCACAATTTCAGTACGGTGGAAATCACCAAATATTTAATTACCACTGATGAACAATATCATGCACTCTGTTTAAAGTCACTACCAAATGACAAATAAACATCAGATAACATTTTTCTGCCAGTTTACAAGCAAACAGCTCACTATCCAGGGTTGATTAACAACTCCACACAACCTTAGTGGAGTTACACCATCAAATACATGCCATCCATTTATTCTCCTAATAGCCATTTCAGCTTGTATTCTTACATTTGCAGTTCTAGTTGATGGTTGGAAAACAGTCTTCCTTAGAAAATTGGTATTAAAATTATAGTCAGTTCTGATTTACTTGGTTGCATGCATAGAATGGATGAAGATTATAACCTTCCTGCTTGCCAGTACAAGCTGTCTATCAAACCTACGACATTAAGGAAAATTCCTATTAGGCCTTAAAATGTGTTGTCAGAGTAAAGTTCACTTTTGGATTTCCAGGTCTTGGGTGTCTGACCTTTTATCTCTCTGCAGTCTATTCTGCACCTGATGTTTTCAAATTCAGCCTAGGAAAACTTCAGGTAAATAATTAATGGGCTGGCTCCCCAACATCAAGTACAGGAAATTGGCCCATGCAATAAGTTATCTGACACTACTAGTTCTGAAACATTAAACCTAAAAGCCAGATCTTGCTGAAGTATTAAGCGAGTAAAAAATATTCAAAATTCATCAATGGCTGTATTTAAATCACTAATGTCCTTCCACATTCAACATTGTTTTTGGGAAACTTTTTTTGTTTACCTCAGAGGCATGAAAACTGATTAATTCCTAAGTTGATTGAAGCTGATGGGTATTCATATGCCAGACTCAGATTTATCACATATTTCGCTCTACACAGAGATTCCTCATCAACTTTTGCCCAAGGGAAAGCCGAGGGTACGGCGTCCAGTTTCAAAAAGTGTACTCAGTTGAAAATCACTTGGCAAGTAGTGCTCGGAAAAACAACAATTATTTCCTACCGAGGTAAAATAGACATCTCCCCTTTGCATAAGTATTTCCCACTTTTTTCTTCTTTGTTTATCTGGCTAGCTTGTCCGAAGGAAACTCAGTCGTGGAAATGACAAATCAGGTCGGTTTTTGCTTCGATTATTAGAGTTTGCAGCCGCACAACACTTGTGTCCAACTCTTTTCCTTTTCTTTACCACATTTGCTCCAGACAAGTAGCTCTAACCTACATACATTCGAATTTTTTCCTTCTTCCCCAGCATTTCGTCCGCCATTTTCAAAGCTCGAGGGCTATTAAGCCTCGCTTGCGTGCAACTTCCGGTTTTTTTCTGGAATCGGTGTAATGAATTACATTTTGCACGCAACTGAGTTGCTCTGAAGATTAATGGGGTAGCTTTGGGGTGGTTTGTGAAAAAAAACTTGCGAAGGCAAATAAATTTTCATTTACCCGGACAAAATGTAGTTCCATCCGTGTTAAGAGAAATGGGATGGTAACTCAAGAATATCTACAGACACAAGATGGTTCAACTGATCTGAATGTCAAAAATAAAACGAAATAATGAAATGGATTGTTAAAAAAGAAACGATATTCGTCCAGACAGTAGTGTTTTTATCCTCGCTGCCCCAATCAAGGAGGGTGCGCAGGTGGAACTATGAGGCCGGGAAGAAGTACCATTGCATAGTGGCAACGGAGAAGGGACTGCCACCCCCATCTCACCACCACCCACACCCTGTTTGCAAGGGGGTGGAAGAAAAATCTGCTGTCCTGGACGACATTTCAATTTCATTTAAATTAAGTTGTTTTTATTTTTGGCATTTACATGTAAACCAGCTGGGTGGGTTTTTTTGTTTTGTTTTCGTCATTTGGTTTCTATGGATTTTCTTGGGCAGCTTGCGAGATCGAAAACTCAGACCTCCGACCTTAGACCCGAGATATCGAGTTGAACACTCGAAGATAAAATTCGTATCCACGCACGGGCATGTAAAATACTCTATTTACACTTAAAAGCCATTTGAATACGATGGCTCGAGGTGCGTTGCGTGACAGTTTCGTATAATTACATACTAGGGATCCTTATGCTTCGATTTATTCTGCTAAATTAAGAAGAGTTTTCCAGGTCTGAGTTTTCGAGACACCTTAAGAGTCCCTGTCCATAAAAATGGAAAATAACTCGGCAACGGTAGAAAATTCGATTTCGCTCATATTTTCATGGTAGATAGGCTAGGGCATGACAAAAACTACTGGATAGTTTTTTTGGCAAAATATCCTTTTATTTCAAAGAAATATGCAAATTACCAAATTCCGTTAAAATCGTCATCTGACGCACCATTTTATTAAACAAGTTTGAGAGCCTCGCATGCAAAACCACGTCATTCTTCCGTCTTAAAAACACTCAAATATTTTTGTGCAATGTTTAAATGTGTACTGGGTTGATTTTAGGGAATGTTGCGTTGTCTTTTTGGGTGCAAAATAATTAAATTTCGAAGACATGTATTTCATTCAGTTAAAAGTACTTCGTGAATATAATTAATTTTCACTATGTGCGAAACCTTCAAATGGATTAAGCTTCTGGTGGTTGAATCGCAGAAGGATGATCTACAGATTCCTGTAAAAATTTCTTTGGGCAAATGATTGTGAGCGACGCGAGAGCTTTTCAAAGTACGTTAAAAATGCAAATATTTGACCATCCGTCGTCAAATTTCAATTTACGGGTTAGACATATATTTTAGCATGCGCCACATGACTTGACCTATGTTAAGTTGAAATAGACACAGAGCTGATAATTTCGAAATGTTCTAACCTCATTTGCTGTAAAAGGCAGGTCCAAAGCCGATTTGACGTGTTTCTCTCACCATTCGTCGCACGTAAAGCAGAAGTTTGCTTTTGTTTACATAACGTCCGATGTACATCGCCAACTGTCAACTTATTTAATGGTCGAATACCATGAATCTGGGACTCTCTTTCGACACATATGACCATCATGTGCATCTAAGTAAAAAACGACTAAGTCATTTGTAGACAGTTGCTTGCTTTGCACTACACCAAAATGTTACGTTTAATCATCATAGTTTGAATCCTGGCTTCCAGCGGTTCCTTGTTCGTCACGCAATGCTGTCATCCCATTTTAGGGGGTAGGGGTAGGACAATTTCTATCCTAATACTAATCCTAAGGCTCCGTAAGGCTTCGAACCAGTGGGAGCACACAATCGTGTTGAGTAGGAAGAGATTAAATTAAGAAATGAAAAGAATGAATAGTTTACCATTGCCCCTGTTGTTATCTTTTACTCGACCACCGCTACCTATATGCTCTGCGAAATACTGTAACGCTTAACTCATACCTAGGTCTTTTCGCGCTGTGCAATTATTTTTGGTTTACATGTAATACAGTGGACTACCCTCGGGGAAATGGGTGGTGACCGCTTAATGGGGTCACTTCACTATCGGGTTATAAATTTCTTGGTGAACATGGAGTCAATTCAAGACAATCATGATAGACGTGTGTTTGAATTATCACTCGTCATGCACCTTCAATTTCAGACTCTTATCTGCCATCGCCCTTTCCAAAACAAATTTTTTGAATTTTGGGTGGCCGCTTAATAGGGTTAAAGACAATAATGAAACCCTTATCGGAACGCCCAAATGGTGACCGCGGAGGTAACCGGTCAATAGGTGTTTTATTTACAATATTTCACTGACAATAAGTTTGGACTGTATTGACAACAGTTCTTTATTTTCTGTTACAAACATACCAATGCCCCCACTAAGCAAACAAAATACGCCAAATAAAATAGCATGGCCAGGGCTATTTACTCAGGTAATTACTAATTAAATTTAGTCTTTTTTTCTCACGAATTAGACTCGTTGTGATTTCCTGTTTTTATTTCAGCTATTTCTTGCTTCATTGATCTATAATTTGTTTATGACGATTTTTTTTAAAATTCTAGTGAGTACAGCCGCGAGCTTTATCAGCTGTTGTCTGAAACATCAGAACGTACAACAAACGTGATTTGGACCGAGGCCACGTACACAATAGAATACGATTATTTAAATATACACATATTATTACATATATGAACAAACAGATGAACAATGACTAAATTGTTTCACTTATCCTGAGAGTGCTCTATACAAAATAGATCAAAATGTGCAGCCTATGCCGTGACAGCATTGCGTGACGAACAAATAACGGCTGTAAGATTGTGCTGCGCCCACACGCTTAATATAAATGGTCAGTGATGCGATCGATCAAACGTAATATTTTGGCGCAGTGCAAAGCAAGCAGCTATCTACAAATGACTCAGCCGTTTTTGACTTAGATGCAGTGATGTTCATATGCGCAGAAAGATGGTCACAGATTCATGGTATTCGACCAATAATAGGTTGACCGTAAGCGATGTACATCGGATGTTAACCTTGTGTAAACAAAAGCAAACTTCTGCTTTGTGAACGACGAATGGTCAGAGATCGACTAGAAACACGTCAAATCGGCTTTGGACCTGCCTTTTACAACAAATAAGGTGAGAACATTATCGAAATTATCAGCTCTGTGTCTATTTCAACTTATTATAGGTCAAGTCATGTGGCGCATGCTAAAATATATGTCTAACCCGTAAATTGAAATTTGACAACGGATGGTCAAATATTTGCGTTTTTGACGTACTTTGAAAAGCTCTCGCGTCGCTCACAATCATTTGCCCAAAGAAATTTTTACAGGAATCTGTAGACCATCCTTCTGCGAATCAACCACCAGAAGCTTAATCTATTTGAAGGTTTCGCACATGGTGAAAATTAATTATATTCACGAAGTACTTTTAAGTAAATGAAATACATGTCTTCGAAATTTAATTATTTTGCACCCAAAAAGACAACGCAACATTCCCTAAAATCAACCCAGTACATATTTAAACACTGCACAAAAATATTTGAGTGTTTTAAAGACGGAAGAATGATGTGGTTTTGCATGCGAGGCTCTTAAACTTGCTTAATAAAATGGTGCGTTAGATGACGATTTTAACGGAATTTGGTAATTTGCATATTTCTTTGAAATAAAAGGATATTTTGCCAAAAAAACTATCCAGTAGTTTTTGTCATGCCTTAGCCTATCTACCATAAGAATATGAGCGAAATCGAATTTTCGAGCCTTGCCGCGAAATTAAGAATTTGTCTGATTCTTACAGGCAGGCACTCTAAAGACACCTTTGAAACAGCAAAATATTATCTCAAGCTTCATAGCAAGCGGTCGTAAGTCAATTGCATGCACGAGGTAGTAAAGGAAGGAAATGAAACGGAAAACAAGACGGTGTACAAAAGCTTACAAACCTACGACGATACAAACGACAACAATGAAGGCAAGAAAGATTTCCGCTGGCAATCCTGACCTAACAACAATTTCATGTATTGAGATGTTTATTCCAGTCGTCTGTCCTTTATGATCATTTTGTAGGCCAAATAGCAGCGAAGTTTTGTCGTAATCTGTATTCCTCGATGTTTACATTCGGCTGCGCCAAATAAGACACCACCTCTGACGTCGATCTTTCCTCGACCCTCTTGTTTGCACGCGAATAATTGAAGAAAAACTGACCCACCACCCGCAATGCTAGGCAATTTTTCTGATCAACCAAGGAGGAACCTTTAGGTAAGATCGACATTTTGAAGTCCTGTCGTCTTACCTTTGGATCTGTAACGCGTCACGCCTTTCGAAAACGAGAAATGGATGTAAACAAGGGGTTTACAGAAGTCCCAAAATTAAATTTAGGGTAAAAGTTCGCTCACCATCGAACTGAGGATACACTTTGTTTTTCCATGCAGCGTGACGTTAAAAATAGAATTTTCGCGGGAAAATGTAGCCTAGACAATGGTAAGGAGTTGGCGAGTTTGAAATGTTTACTGACGTTAATAACGATGTCACAGCTTAAAAATTCTCTTCTGCCGTCCAGCTAACTATTTTTTGCAGATCTTTCAGTAAATCATGAATAACAGTCGCAGAAAGTCGGAATGAGGTCATATTCGCTAAATATTTGCCGGGAATGTTTCTGACTAATGATTTTTTTTTTGGACTTTAAGAGACCAATTACTCCGATTTGTCTGTAGATACCAATTTTGACTATAAAACGGGGTATTGATAGCAGTGTAAGAGACTATCACAAAAATTGTTTTTTGGTGGAAATAAATTGCCGCACTTTTGAAAAATGACTCGCTGAAAATAGCTAAAATTTGGGTCGCGCTAATTAACAATTCGGCGGCGATATTTGGCACCTCGTGAAAACTCTCGAATTAAAGCGAAAGACCCCAAATATATCTCAGTCAACTAATAAAGGGACAAATATTATCGCATGAAAATAAGAGTTTCTGGAATTTGTACGAACTTTCTTTTAGGCTCACATAAAGTTGCCCGAGATTTCGGCCATTTTCGACCGCTTGAGAGACCAAAATCATGATGTGGTGATATCTCGAAGGAACCCGAACGCCTACCTCGGCAAATGTCATGATTGTTAATCTTTTCGGATAGCTTTTATACTGTGAAAAGATGAAGGTAAACTGCCGACCTCGATCTTTTGGCACTGCCCGGTTTTCTTTGACAATGACACTTAAATGATTTCGAGTGCAATTTGGAACAACTAAGCAGAAATAAATTTTTAAAGACTACAAAAAATTGCACGAACCTTTGAAAAATTTACGAGTGCTTATTTATTCCAAATTTCAGGAGAAAAATCATTTGATTAGCTTAGCTTATTCCCTTTCACTTCCTGTGGAGCATAGGTCCATGGAAACTGCCCGCTATGTCCTTCTGTTTTGACCAACTTTTCAATCTCTTTCCAAGAGTAGCTTGCCTTTGACGCCTTATTGTCCACGGTTCTCCTCCAGCTGTTTCTAGGACGATCTTGATTTCTCTTTTCCTGGGGGTTCCACTTCAGTGCATGCCTGGTAATATTGCTGATCAGTTTTCTTACGGTGTACCCAATCCAACCCCACTTGCGCCTTTTAATCTGGGTGTTGATTCGTTCCTGTTCAGTTCTTTCTCACAAATCTTCATTTCTTATAGCCTGAGGCCAGTGTATGCCTATGATGGACTGTAGGCATTCGTTGACAAAGGATTTTGTTACTCTCCATATCTCTGACCCATACAAGAGGACGGATTTCACGTTGGTGTTTAATGTCCGTAGCTTCGTCTTTTTAGATATCGTTTTAGATTTCCACACGGGACTCAGCATTATGAAAGCAGTTCTCGCTTTCCCGATCCTCAGTTGAATGTCGCGGTCAGACCCGCCATCCTTGCTGATGTTGCTGCCAAGGTAGGCAAATTCTTCCACTTCATCAATTTCTTCCCCATCCAGTTCTAACCTGTCTGCATTTGTGGTGTTAATCCTCATCCCCTTTGTCTTCGATTTGCTGATCCTAAGACTCGCCTTCGCTGAGATCATTCCCATCCGTGTTAGCTTGGATTGCATGTCCTGATGATTGTGTGAGAGCAAAGCGACATCGTCAGCAAAGTCTAAATCTTCTAGCCGAGTCATGAGGGCCCACCGTATGCCATCGCGATGTTTCTCTGTTGTCTGTCTCATTACCCAATCAATGACCAGCAAGAACAGAAAGGGCGACAGCAAACATCCCTGGCGTACTACGGTGAGCATCTCAATCAGTTCTGAAAGGACTCCATTGTGGATGACTCTGGAGCTGTAGCTGTCGTAGGTCTTCTGTATAAGGGTGACGTACTTCTCAGGGATGCCGTAGTGACGTAATAGTTTCCACAAAACGTCCCTGTCGACACTGTCGAATGCCTTATCGAAGTCGACGAAGGTCGTGTAAACGGGAGAGTTCCACTCGAGCGACTGCTCCAAGATGATCCTCAAGGTGGCAATGTGATCAGTACATGACCTTTCCTTCCGAAACCCAGCCTCCTCATCCCGCAGTCGTTTGTCCACTATTACTTTCAGTCTCTCCAGGATTATCCTGTTCAGCACTTTTCCGGCGGTTGATAACAACGTGATGCCTCCCCAGTTCTAGTCTCCCTTTTTTTGGTAGTTTGATCAGGTAGCCCTCTTTCCAGTCGTCCGGTAGTTCGTTCGTTTCCCAGATCTTCCCAAACAGCTCCTAGAGCATCTCTGTCGAGGTCCTTTAATCTGCCTTGATGGCTTCTGGTGGTATGTTATCGGGTCCTGCTGCCTTGCCATTTTTCAAATACTGTCAAATGCTGGATGGCTCTCCTGATCTCTGCTTTACCTGGCCTGTTTCCATTGACCTGTAAAGGTTCGTCGGCTGGTTCTCTATCAGGCATCTCGCTAGGCGGAGGTCTATTGAGCAGCGTCCTAAAGTGTTCTGCTCACCTTCCTCTCTGCTCTTCTTGATCGGTGAGCATGTCTCCACTTTCGGCTCGAACAGGTCTGCCTGTGCTCTTTCTAACACCTGCCAGTGTTCTTGTGATGGAATCAAGATCTTTAAAATCCCCTTTCCCTGCTGCTTCCTCTGCCTGTCTTGCAAGGTCATCCACGAAGTTCCTTCGGTCCTTTCTGATGTTTTGCTTAACTTCTCTATTGACTTTAGAGTATCTGGTCCGGGCTTCCGCTTTCTTGGCTCTTGTTCTGCTACGGTTTAACACATCCTTCTCCTTCTTTCTAGCTTCTATCTTCTTCAGAGTATCTGCGCTGACATAGGCCTTATGCTTATGACATAGGCCTTAGACTTCCTTCCCAACGTTTCCTCGCCCGTCTCCCTCCAAGCATTTTTTATTCTGTGCTACACTTGGTTGACTACTGCATTGCTCGCTTTCTGGGAGACTTGCGAGTGCTTGGTACTTATTGGACAAGGTAAGCTTGAACCAGTTCTTTGTTTTCTCATCCTTCAGCATCTCGATGTTGTATTTGTGGCTTGTCTTTTGTGAGGTAGTATGATAGTTTTTGAGCTTCAGTCGACATATGCCCACAAGAAGGTGGTGGTCAGAAGCCACATCTGCCCCTGTCTTTACTCTGACATTCAACAAAGACCTTCTGAACTTTGATGGTGTACAGATGTGGTCAATCGGGTTCTCGGTCTTGTTGTCGGGAGAAACCCGCGTTGTCTTGTGTACCTTCTTGTGGGGGAAAACCCTACCTCCAATGACTAGCTTGTTAAAGGAACAGAAGTCAGCAAACAGCTCTCCATACTCATTCATTTCTCCGATACCATGTGTTCCTATAACTGTCTCAAAACTTGTGTTATCACTCCCCACCTTGGGGTTAAGATCTCCAAGCAACAGTAGCAGATCTTTCTTGGTTGCCTCATCTATGACAACCTGTAACCTCTCATAGAAGGCATCTTTTGCATCGTCGTCAGCTTCGTTTGTAGGTGCGTAGCACTGGATGAAGGTGGCTTTTCCGATCTTGTGTGGAATCTGGCCGTGATGATTCTGAACGATACAGGATTCCAGCCTATGAGTGACTTGGCCGCTTGTGGGATCAGCATAAAACCTTCTCCCTCTGTGTGTGGAGCGTTGGCATGGTCATGGCCTGAGTAAAGGACGGTCTGTCCAGTTGACAGCCTTATGCACCCAGACTCGATCCATCTGGTCTCACAGATGCCTATTATTACTTGTTAATAATATAAAAGTGACAATTTCTGTCACCTTCAATATTTTACGTGACAAATGGAGGCATCAAGCTACTTAAAAATTTGACAATTTCTTGTGTTTAAGTGCAACTAAAGAACACCCTTACAATAAATAACTACTTAGAGTACATTTATCTTATTACTTACAGTAAGTTAACAGTATCCGACGACACATTTTTCATTTTTTCGTTTAGCGGTTTCTTGTCTCTTTTTTGTAAGAGTTTCCAAATTCTGGGTATTTTTAAACGGTTTTTTGTGTTCTGGTTATAAATTTCTGTCGCTTTGCATCAAAGAGGACGCGCGATGTAATCGTGACGTGGGATAGTGTATACATTGGTGACGGTCGTGATTATATAATCTAAAATGAATCTCTTTACTGGAGATTTGTAGGTGAATATTCAACGACCCGGGAAAACTAACGGCGTGTCTCATCTTGAACTGAACCTTATACTACACGCCGGGGCGAGCCTAACCAGCTGCAATAAAAATTCTATAGGTATTAAGTGTTGAAATTCTAAGAAGCGAAATGATGCTTTATTTGTCTCTTGAATAAAGGAGGAAGATGATGATGATGATGACAGCAACTATTCGTTGCGCAGACTGGCTAAGGCAATGCGGAGGATAAGGGACAAGGGTAAGGACAACATCGTTAATTATTATAGTTTAAAAGTATAAAACCTGGTCTACACTAGCGACATAACGACATAACAAGAAAACGTCTTAAATCGGTAATGTGAACATCGACATAACGACATAGGGCTAGGTGAAAAATGGAGCAGGAGACACGTCTTTTTGAAAATTCCCTCATACTTTTGTCATACAATATAAGACAGCAGCAAACCGCTTCGGCAGGTGTTTGTTCATCTATCCGAGCCGTCAATATTTTGTACTCGGCAACAGTCAATTCTTGCTCAGTCGAAGCCATTTTGAAAATAGTGCTGGTGGTGAACTGGGTTCTACAATTTTTGCGCCGCTCTGACTGGTTCTTTGTTATGTTGTTATGTCGATGATGTTCACACTTGTTTCAACAGAAACATAGCGACATAAGGAAAAAATCAGCTTTTTCCTTATGTCGTTATGTCAGGATGTTCACACTGCCAACATAACGACATAAACCCCTTCTTATGTCGTTATGTCGTAATGTCGCTAGTGTGAACCAGGCCTAACAAAAACCCTCCAAAGAATAATCAAATCCAAAGAGTAATCAGACTTTTGCATAATTAGAACTTTTAAAATATCGGATTCCTTGACGCGTATTAAACGACTATTTGCATGTAATACTGTTAACTAGGAGGGACTATCTGTAGCATATGATCTGTAAAGACAAATCACATAGAACGCTAGGTTGGAGAAGGTGCGAGGAACTGCTATGAGTGTGTTTTCTTTACTTGTGTCTCTCATAAAGGTTCCCGTTTTCTCTTTTTCTGATTGTTTCATATTGGAGGAATGCACCCTCTCTTCTATCGACGTTAGCGAAAAAGTCTCTGAACTGCGAAAAGAACGAAAGCTGACCAAAATTCGAATCTCACAGGGGTCAGTCCCGACGATTTACGTCCTCAGATATATGTCGCAGCATAAATTAAAATCTCTCTAATGAATTTGATTTCTATCTGGCATTAGCACATTCCGAAAGAAAGCAAAATGAAAACCAAACTGGTTTAAAAAGAAAATGTACAGCCGAAGGGTACATGTATCTACTCTTTGAGTAACTGGGGTCGAAGGGCAGGGATGTATTTTTTGTTTTTTTCTTTCGTTTGCATTGCTGAACTGTAGGTCTGAAACGAAACGAGAATTCAATTCGAGTATTTAATTCATCCCTTCCCATAACAGGGTTTCAGGAAAAAAAACTAATGTAAAGAGGATGTAGAACATTACGAATATGTCAGAGGGGGTCAGCAGGGTATTTAAATCTATGGTCGTGGAGTTGAACTCGGGTCTGCCATGAAAACAACACTTGATTGTGAAAACAACGTCGGTTTCATTGTTTCAAATAACAATTGTATAGTAAGCAGTTTTAGGTCCTTGGCAACGGACTCTACGACTTGGTGAGTACAGTTATATCCCAAAATACTGTCTTCCAGATCAACAATTTCAGGTGAATGGTTTGTCCTTGTTCGACTTGGTGGCTCAACTGAGAGATCTGTCCGGGAGTTCCTTTTACTCGTACAAGGGATCTCTGACCACCCCTCCCTGTTACCAGTCAGTCAGTTGGATTGTGCTTGAGGAGGCAATTTCTGCTCGTAAAAAAGAGGTGAACGATGTTTTATTTTAAAACAGTACTTCAAATATGAGTGCTAACATACAATAGGAAACGTTTTTGCCTGGTCTTAATGACATGCGCCTGTAAAAAGTGAACGTAGGCTGAATAAATCGATATTCCCAAATGGTTTAGAAAAGACTGGCCCTTTTGCAATATAAAAACTTTCCTTAGACAAAAAGTTAAGAATGGCTGACTGATAGGATCGAGAAACGCCGGTCAACGTCCCATTTGACAAATCGCTCATATTTTGCCCAAAGATACCCTTAGGTGACCTAATTCTAAAAATCATATTTAAAGGTTCCAGCGAATTTTTATTTTCCAGAAATTCGCGAAAATTTGAAAGCGCGGTCAAAGTGCGGTTTTTCGTGTAATAAAATGACCGAAATAAGGTGCGAGGACGAAGCGTTGCTGAAGTCTTAAAATAAACTCAATTGACTTCAAACTTCACACAAATGTGGAACAACCACTCTAATTTATTCCTCGCTTTAAACTAATCTCAGATATGTTGATATAGTGGTTTTCCGAACCATTTTAAAAACAGCTATGAAGCGTGTGAAAAATAACGGCAAAATATAGGTCATGTTTAACAGCATAAAAATGCATCTGGTACCTCACTTTCCGATCATTTTACTTGACAGCCTTAAAATATCATTATTAAAGATATACCATGCCAAGTTTCATGCTCGAACTCGCAGTATTTCCTTTTGTGAAAAACGAAAATCTATGTCAATGTGTTGGGCGCAAATAACACAATAATTATGCACGAACCAGAGACAAATCAATTTCAATGGCGAAAGTAAAAGGCTATCATTAATTAGAATCCCGTCAATTCACTGCTATCAGTAGAAACATAATGTCCACTGCATAAAAACTGTTTTCAGACGTTTTCGAACCATGCGCGTCAACTTTGTTTAATTTCGTGTCCGCCGTCATGTCTAGTTTGTCATCGCGTGTATTTCCTTAATGTCAACAACACGTGAATGGTTGTCATAACAAACGCAAGAGATTTCCTGGAACCTAAATGTTTTCGATTCACCAAAACGCTTTAAGTTCGTTAAGACACAATAATGGGTCAACTTGGTATGCTTTTTAGCATCAAGGACGTTAAAGGACTGTAAATTAATCGAGTTGAAATATCTTGAAGCAAATCAAAATCGCGCCCTTATTCTAATTTGGTAAACAGCCGATCTCCGTTCAAGTTCAAGAAGTCGAGAGGTTAATCCGGCAATGTATTACCGGTACAACAACAAAATCAAACCGAGGTCATCAAAAGTGTAAGTTTAAAAGTGTAGTGGCAAGTTCCAAATAAATTTCCCCTATATGAATTGGAAACAAGATGTGAAACGGTCTGACCCGAAACAAATAAACAAAATATTAATACGACTAATTTAACCCGAAAATGTTACAGAAAACATACCGTCGATTCCCCTCGATACCACTCCGCATTGCCTTAAAGAGCCCAAGCTTTCTGCTGTAAGAATCAGGGGCCTCATGAATCTGTATTTATTATATCGGCAACCATGCTGCGTGGCTGATATTCGAGACTCAGTAAAAGTTGTCACACAACCGTACGAGCAGCCCAGTCACGCTTTCACTGCTCTTGCGCAAATGTTCAACATTTCGCAATTTACATAAACCGACTACAAGTTTAAAGTAGTGTCAGTAGATTGAAATGCACTTTTTAAAGCTGTCCTATCGAGGAACAATTATTTCTTGTTTTTGAATGGCTCTTAGTTGTAGCCACAGTCGGGGAGGGGGGGAGAGGGTATTCCCGGAAATTTCGGATATCTGTTGCCGTGGAAGATTAAGTGGTCTCCAGCTCTTAACGCCAACACTGAAACATTAGATGATTCTCGAAGTATCACAGGGGTCACTAAGCTAAATGATTTTGAGTGTAGCTCCGCTGAGTCAATTAACCGTTGGCGCGCATATTGCATTGACCGTGGACAGTTAAACCGGAAAAGCCTGTTGCACATTGTAATTTAGCGTTGTCCAACACGCAGTCGGTCTGGTTGTAATGTTAATCGTATTTGAGAGAATCTCAAGTTTTCTTTCGACACATACTGGGGTGACATACTACTAGATGGGCGTGGCCGGGAGCCACGAGTCAAGTCAGTCAACTCGCCCTGCTTAACCGAGAAGAGTGACTGCGACCTTAACATCAGTGCCATTATCAACGGGTGTGACCGAGGAAGCGTCTGCTGAGGTTTCCATAGATAGTAACCATGTACAGTAGGGGTGTATTGATGTCTTCAAGGCCGCTGCATTCGATTAATTTACAGTCCTTTAACGTCCTTGATGCTAAAAAGCATACCAAGTTGACCCATTATTGTGTCTTAACGAACTTAAAGCGTTTTGGTGAATCGAAAACATTTAGGTTCCAGGAAATCTCTTGCGTTTGTTATGACAACCATTCACGTGTTGTTGACATTAAGGAAATACACGCGATGACAAACTAGACATGACGGCGGACACGAAATTAAACAAAGTTAACGCGCAGTGGTTCGAAAACGTCTAAAAACAGTTTTTATGCAGTGGACATTATGTTTCTACTGATAGCAGTGAATTGACGGGATTCTAATTAATGATAGCCTTTTACTTTCGCCATTGAAATTGATTTGTCTCTGGTTCGTGCATAATTATTGTGTTATTTGCGCCCAACACATTGACATAGATTTTCGTTTTTCACAAAAGGAAATACTGCGAGTTCGAGCATGAAACTTGGCATGGTATATCTTTAATAATGATATTTTAAGGCTGTCAAGTAAAATGATCGGAAAGTGAGGTACCAGATGCATTTTTATGCTGTTAAACATGACCTATATTTTGCCGTTATTTTTCACACGCTTCATAGCTGTTTTTAAAATGGTTCGGAAAACCACTATATCAACATATCTGAGATTAGTTTAAAGCGAGGAATAAATTAGAGTGGTTGTTCCACATTTGTGTGAAGTTTGAAGTCAATTGAGTTTATTTTAAGACTTTAGCAGCGCTTCGTCCTCGCACCTTATTTCGGTCATTTTATTACATGAAAAACCGCACTTTGACTGCGTTTTCAAATTTTCGCGAATTTCTGGAAAATAAAAATTCGCTGGAACCTTTAAATATGATTTTTAGAATTAGGTCACCTAAGGGTATCTTTGGGCAAAATATGAGCGATTTGTCAAATGGGACGTTGACCGGCGTTTCGCGATCCTAACAGTCAGCCATTCTTAAGGATTGTAAGTTTATGACACTTGGAGCAAGTAAACATTGCAAAGTGCAGGGTGTAATCTACAGTCTGTGACTGAGTGAGGTATTAATTCTAAGTGTAATTTCAATTCCCCTTACAACCTCGTGGTATCCTATTGAGTCACTGCAGCTTGTGCTGTAGTGTTAACAGATTCCTGTTTTCTTTTAGTTGGACGCTATGAGAGGTCTCCGCAATCACGAGAAGCAACCCATGTGTGGCAACTTCAGGCCACCTAAGCCAATAAACGGACGTACAGTGTCAGAATTCTCCGGATAGGCTCGGCTGATCACAACCACTCGGGACTACATCGAAGTTACTATAAATGTTATGTAGTGGTAAACTGTTAGGGTATCATCGCGTAAAGCGTGTAAAAGTTTAATTTAACACAATGTGTAGTGAAATAAAAAACTAAAATGAGGTTGTTCATGACAAATTTACCAAGTAGATAGATAGATTACTAGTTTAATTCTTATAATTATCGTGCATAGTCAGCAAGTGCGGCAAAAAGAAGTTGAAACCTGGAAAGAGTTGCTTGCTGTTATCCTTTATTAACTGAAAAAAAGTGAACCCTGTCAATCACTACGGATCTGTAGATCACTGTGGGAAGTAGGGTTGGCGCAGTGGTAAGAGCGTTCGCCTTCCACCAATGTGGCCCGATGTGCGAATCCTGAACCCGGCAACATAAGTGGGTTGAGTTTGTCGTTGGTTCTCGCCTTGCTCCGAGGGATTTGCTCCGGGTTCTCCGGTTTTCCTTCCTCCACAAAAAAAACAACTCTTCTAAATTCCAATTCGATCTGGAAACAGTGGACGAAGAGCGTCTATTCCTATTATTTGTTTATTTATTTATTTATTTATTTATTTATTTATTTATTTATTTATTTATTTATTGTATTCATTGACCTTCTTGACATGCCTTGAATTTGTTTCGTGTAAAAAATAATCCAAGCTGTGAACACGATACTGTTGCTACAAGGGAAAAGACTTTCTAAAACTTTCGAAATTAATGATAAGTGAATTAATACTCGGGCTTTTACAGCGCAGTTTCAGTGTTTTCAAGAGAAGGAAGATTAGACAGTAGTCATACTGAACAAACATCGATTAATATTGAAGTTATTATTAAACTAAAAAGTAGGAGAACGAATAGGTCGTTACGAAATCATATCAGTTAAATTTAATCAGAAATCTTTACACTTGCATTTACTTTTTGCTCTTTTTGACAATGATACATGAAGGGCAACCTGGGCAAAGAAATCAAGCAAAGACAAAACTACGGAATTAACAAATAGAGACCGAACGACCTTCCATAAAATAGTGAGGCCGCCGCCGTTCGCATTCTGGATAGCGTCGCTTCTGTTGTTCTTCTTGTTGAGGAACCTCCACGTGGTTATCGTCGTCATCATCGAATTCGCTTTACTGATCTTGTTGTTCTGAAGGAATCAGGCCATCATAGGGATTGAAATTGGAGATGTGGCGAATGGGTATCACTCCTCCCTCCTCTGCAGAGACTTGGGTTCCCTTTATGGAAATCTCGCGATACGGGGCTGGGTTTAAGCGAATGGAGAACTTGTTACGCTTTTTTCGTTTCATTTACACCATCCGGCCAACTACAAGAGTGGGTGTTTGTGAGCGACATGTGCGATTAGCATACTCTTTATTCTTAGAATTCCTGGGTTGATCTAAATAGGCAGCTTTATTTCACGAGTTGAAGTTTTGACTTCCATATCAACATCACTGAATTCGCGGCTTTTTGCTAGGTGACGTAAACGGATGTGAAAGTGACCCAGAGTCTCGTCGTCTCGTTGTTTGCCTTGTCTAAACAGTTATGTTTCGAACATTATATAGTTTTTGGGCGAAAACGGCGTAGTCAGTTTGTTAACGGCGAGGTGTAAAATTCTTTGTATACCCTTGTGCCAGGTAGCGTGTCGAAAGCTTACAAAAATTGAAAGATGAAAATCTGGAGACTTGGGCTCGTGTATCAAACAAGACAATTGGAGTAAGAGAGCTCGATGGGGTGTGGGGTCTTCCATATTCATAGCTACGTTAAGAAGGCGAAGCTGTTTTATTCAGTCGTACCATCCATCGCTGGCTGAGCGAGGAGACACCTGTATGCGGATCAAAACGAGAGATTGCAACAAAATTGATGCCTGTAGCCATCCTCGTCGTCATGTTGTATCTTTAAAATTTTACTATAAGCTGATGTATCTTGTTTTTAATTCAACAGATATTTTCAAACGATTTTTACGTAAGTCCCTTCTCGAAGAGTGTCTATGGATGCCCCCTAGACCCATCTTCAAAATAAATTAAAAATAACAAAATTAAAATGTTTAGAGAAAGCTACATCAACCGTAACTGGTTTTCATGGGGGTCATCTTGCCAGATCAAGTGGGTCGAAAGGCAAAACAACATGGGTAAAATGTAGAGGCGATAGTCCACAGAATCAGCAAACACCAACACCGGAATCACCAAACCTGGAGCTACACCGGGTTGTCTCCTGATAAGAAGATAGAGAAAGTGCACGGGTTCTTAGAATCGTTCAAAATCCCTTGACAAAGCTCGTAGTTGAAACCACAACTTCACCAGCGAATCATCACCATTCTTGAGAAGGTTTCGTTGAAGCTCATAATCAGCTCTGCATTCGGGATGACCATGGAAACCATATCGAAACGAGTTGAAGCTGATACGCTCTCCCAAGAGAGACAAACCGCGACTTGTCAGAGCAAGTCAGCCATTCGCAAGTCAGAAAACATTTGACAACGACTTCGCTATCTTTCATATGTATAAGACTTGCCTAGTACTGAATTACCCAGAATTTTTACACCTTTGCATGTTTGAACTCAGCAAACTCTCGTGAATGACCTTTACAGCAAGATAAAGGCCCAACACTTCCCCAAGGAACAGTCGCTTCACAAAATGCCCCATAACGTTTTGTTTTATAGAACCTAAAATGTGCGACAACACGATCCCAAATGGGTTCTTTACCTACATAGATAGTTACATATATTCTTGTTATGTCGAAGGAAAAATAAGTGGCAGTACACTTGCTTATCGTTTTGTTGGATGCTACCAAACTTACGCACATTCGCTTTAATAGAAGTGCACCGACTACGATAAATAAATGGACAAACAAGAAAGTAGGTTGCAGTCGAACATAATTCTTGTCACAGCCTCTGTGAACATGTGTCATTTTCTTGCATTACTTGATGAGCCGAAATATCCATGTCTAAAACAGAATAAAAACAATTCAATACTTTATTTAACGTGGAACATACGCTTAGTTATATGGTTTAGTTAAAACAACTCTGCACCAGCTTCTTTACAGATATGTCACGAAATATTAGAAAAATGAACAAGTAATAGAAAAATATTTAAACTTATTTACAGTTTAAAATAAAGGTATCACACAAATAAAATCAAAAAATCTCTCCTAACAATGCATTTCTTATATACTGCTTATAAATGTTTAACAGAATGCTAAGTAAAAATTCTCTTCGGAGGTCTTTTGAAAAAATAAAACGTAGAATGTTAAAGAATGTTACTGAAATGACCTTTTTTCAGTGTAATTTCTTATTCTTAACGAGAACGTCTTCAATCGGAAAAAACATTGCCTAAGGATGAACGTCCACACTTATATACTTCCTTCATGTCTCTTTGCTTTTGCTGAATATCGGCTTCAAACTAATAACCTCGCAAACTGATACAAGTTAAGTAGGTCATGTCAAGAGATTCAAACGAGTTTCTTATCGACACTTTATGCAGTCCTATGCAAGCACGGCTATTGCTCTGATATCTGTTTTCGATAAAGAAACCGAATTGAAACAGCTTGCTTTCAAGATTTACACAAAGGTTTTGTAATTTTAAAACAGGGATATCAACTCACTGAAAGTGTCATTTTCTTGCGGTATTTTCTAAGACACGAAGAAGAGTGTCAGTAAACATGATCCTGAACGTCAGCCTATCAGATTATTCCGTACTGCTAAAGTTTGAACTAATCGAGTTTAAAACAAACAGATGGTGGTTATAAGCAAATGTTACCTGATTTTCAGTCATTTCCAAGGGTAAGAGTTTCATAGGTAAGTGTCCCTTTATGATTGTTTTACGCGCTGAATATCGGACAATGTTTTCCACTGTAGTAGAGTACTTATAAGGTAGTGGCAAAATTATGTCGCACGTTACGAATCTGATGGCATTTGTTTATTCATTTATGTGATGGGTAACGAACAAGATAAATTGATGGACTGAAAGACGTCTTATTGCAACATTAATTTTGAACATTAAGAACTAAGCAAGAAAATCAGGCTTGACCCAAAATATACAAATTTTTGAAAGATGGATGCGCACAAAAATATTGACATGGGAGGGGTGTCCTAGAGCCATTACAACTCCAGTCCAGTATCTTGAAAATTCTTGTGGAATATTGGGTTAAGTGTGGTAGTGTCTAAGTAGAAGGGTTCTTTAACTACATGATATCAGAGGTGTAGCTCGGGAAACCCTACATATTATTTGGGATAACGCTTAACAAAGATATAGTAGCCTCGTGCTCCACTCACAGGAGTGAAGAGGATGAGTGAGTGAGTTTACAAAGATCACATATCTATGAAAAAGCAAAGTTAGATAAGGCTTTTAGCAAGTTGAAAGGACAGAAAATTAGAACAGCAAGGGTAGCTGCACTTAATATCGGGCGTTCAGACACCTAGAGTGGTCTTGTACACCTTCCCTGTAGTTGGTACTTGGTGACAAGTACAGGAAAAGGCAAAAATAATGAAATAATATGCCGGCCGGGTTTATTGAGAAACTTTAAGTTAAGTTTCATCCTTTGTCATAATCAGATTTGGAGCAGCTGGTAGTAGTCAATGTAAAGAGACAAAGTCCTAAACGACTCATTTTTCTTCTTGGACAGTGAAAGGCCTTGGTCTACTTAACTTAAAAAAAACAGAACGAGATGGGAAAGAAACGTTTAGATGATTTACATCTTTGTTGGAGGGTTTGGAACTCCAACCTAGATACATTACTTAAAAATATCTCTGCTACATTATATTATCTCAGTTCTATGAACTTTACATTTAATTCGTTCACTATATAATCACTTCAGTTACAAAAAGAAAATAAAGGTTTGGAAAGCGTGAAATGATGTTTCGCACCTAAATATAGTAAACTGCAACGAGTAAAAAAATCCCCTCCACCGCTGGTTAAACATTCAAAATGAACTCACGGGAGATTGCCAATCACTTAATTGTTTCGTGACGAACATTTGTTTTCTTGGGATGTTTCACCTGGTAACGCAGACTTACCCTGAAATAACAAAGGATATGTGTGTAATAACTGTTAAGTCTTGCATATAACATCTGTCCAAACGAGGTCTTGTCTTTTAGAGCTGTTTCATTTAGAATCAAAACGATCTCACAGTTTAGATCTTCTATCGAACAACGGACCACTATTTCGCTCTTGTCAAACCTTACAAAAAGACAAACCCGTTGAAAAGGCTATTAAAGTTCTAAAAATACTATCAAATCAATGTAGTAAGCACTTGGTTTAAGTGGAAAAGAACACCGCAAAACACCAATGACCTCATGAAACCTAGACAAGGTGGAAAGTACTGAAAAAAAAATGTCGGAAGTAGTTAAAAATACTGCGATGAACGACAAGAAAATGCATGAAGGACATGTGTCGGTTCTAGAGGAACTAAACTGATTGCTCAAATGATGAATACATTAGTTTTTGAACTGCAAGCGCTTTTTGTGTCAAGACTTTCATAGGACCATGTTTGTGTTTTACGTGTGGGCGCATCAACTTGGTTTACTGCTTGCAACCTCTGTCAATAGTTGAATTTCGCAACTCTGGTCGACCTTCACATTTTACGCCGGACAGAGTTCAAAGTTCTTCTTCTATTCATCCCAAAAGGTTTTAATGCTCTCGTGTTAGTGTCACCACTTTTATCATATCGGTCTTTTCTTCAGCTCAGCCCTAACATAAATGGTCTGCACAGGTTGTACATCATTCGTTCATTCCACTGATGGAAGAATCTTCTGCTTCTCCCAATTAAACGTCAAGGATGTTAATCGTCACTCATACGTTAGATGCATTGAGAGGTATGCTTTGGTGATAACATTTCATTGGCCAAGACCAATGCGATTCGGTGTCCTTTAACACCGGTATAAATTCTTTTTAACTAGTCTTAAGCATATTCTTTTATTTGAACAAAGGGTTTTTAAAGTTAACTACCAGTACGAGTGATCAGCCCGAAAACATCTCATAAATGGAACAGTTATGATTAGGTGAATGCGTAGGGAAGTAGTTCTTCCTGAAAAAAAGAAAAAAGAAAACACAACAACAAGAAAACAAAAACAAAAAACAAAACAAAACAAAAAACAAAACAAAACAAAAAACAAAACAAAAAAAAACAAAACAAAACAGAACAAAAGACCCAGTTTATCATACTCGAAGTAGGTTATTTCGTTGTTCAGTCGTTTGAGGAACGTTTTTTGTCTTCAGTCTTTCATCATATGGATATCCTTGATGGATATTCCTGCGATGCGATAGCAGTTTTAAAGGGATGATTTTCTTCTCATGGACTAACATACAAGCATCCTTTAATCTAATTGATCCAGAAAGGTCGAGAAAGCAGCAGAATCACTAATAACTTCCGAAACAAGACAGCATTTTTAAATTTTATGACGGACACCCGTCATCTTCAGTGTAACAATAACTACACCTGTTTTAGATCCGCGTAGCATACATTTACAGTCTTGTCTCCAGTCTTTTACCATATGGATATCCTTGATGGATATTCCTGCGATGCGATAGCAGTTTTAAAGGGATGAATGTCCTCTCATGGACTAACATACAAGCAATCCTTTAATCTAATTGATCCAGAAAGGTCGAGAAAGCACCAGAATCACTAAGACAGCATTCTTAAATTTTATGACGGACACCTGTCATCTTCAGTGTAGCAATAGCTACACCTGTTTTAGATCCGTGTAGCATACATTTCCAAAGATACGTTATATTTGTAATGCTGTATTGCGTAAAGTAAGTTGTAATAGTGACGGTCGTTTTGTTCAGCTAGATTTTGCTTCCCAGAATCTGAGGGAGTTTTGGTTGCATGGTACTTACTTGAAAAATACGAAAATTCTCGAATTTTTCGGAAACTTGTCCCCGTTTCGAATGTTCTCTGCACAATGGTTAGCCCCCTTACAGGAAATGAAATACAACACAACTAAATGCTTACTTTTGTTCTAATAAGTTCATCTTGAATAATTAAGTCTCGAGAGGTGAGGTAGCGTTTTATGAACGAGAGGGAGTTTCTTATCGTGGCCGCCTTCGCAGCGTGGCGTTTTTTTTCGGTAAGTCCGGGTAGAGGAACCTTTTTTGTTGAAGGACCCATGGGTAAGGTATCTATGACTAATATTTTTAAATATTTATACACTTTTCTTATTGTAAAGATTATTTCGTTCTCCTTGTTTCATAGCGGAAAGTATGGTTCGAGTTGTAGTATTATTCGTCTTCGTCGTTGTGGCTTTAGCTTCTGAAGGTAAGATCCATTTAACCACGATTGTTTAATGGCGTAATAAAAATACTAAGGCTGTTGGAATTACAATGTGAACAATTGAACAATTTTGAAGGAAAATCCAGCAGGTGCCACGGCTTTGAAACATTCTAAAGCGCACACAGCTTGTTTTGAGGGCCTGCATAATTAACAGGCACAAGGCCTTGCACGTCGTTAATCGGAGAAATTCGATCATTTCTGTGCTCAGTTCAGTGTTAGTAGGTCTTCATTATTTTGAGAGATTTGATTGTTAGAGAGCCAACAAAACTAACAAAGCTTACTTTAGCTGGCTTTAGCTATCCAAAATAGTTGAAAGACGTCCTATATGAATATTGCCACGTTATTCGTGTGAAGCCGTGCATTAAAAAATCGAATAGAATAGTTGCACACTGAACGTTTACCATTTCTTAATTGGTCAGTCCAAAATTGATAAGTTGAGGAATTTTTGTCGGTGGATAATTTTCAATGGTCGATAATTGACGTCCGATGAAAAAGTTGCTAAAATTAATTCCTGCTTAGTTGTTACTAAGTTACTCACGTCCTGCTCACCTCTATTATTGTAACTTTTATTTGGGGCAGACTGACATAAAGATAAACCGATTGACGACTTTGTCAATGGCAAATTGAAATGTAAGAAAAACTATCTGTCTCATCTGAACGCCCGAGTAACACCTGCTCGAGGTAGTCAAGTTTCTCCCGTCATTAGTCAGTAAAATTCTATAGCGAGACGTGCCCTTTTGGAACTGTGATATTTCAAACGAGGCGCATGAACCTTTCCTTACCTGCTTACAGGACTTCGTTAACTAGTGCCAGAAAAATGCAAAATGCAATTTTTGGAATTTTGTCAAGAAAATAACGATGGAACCATTTAACGAAACTAGGTCGTTATCTTTTTCTTTTAACGGAAGCTGTTTACAACACTGCTGACAATGCTGACATCTCCATGTATTATTATGTAATAAAACATTCCGTTCATTATGATCACAGAGAAGAGGCATTAAATGTGTTTCCCTTTCTCTCCCTCTTCTCAGGAGCAAAGTGGAAATACGGAGAAACTGGAGCTACAGGTATTTGAATTTGTTCATAATATCAGTTAGCTTTGAGTTTGTAACTAGTTTTTACAAGGCTAAAATGTTTAAAAGAGCAAAAAAAGTAAAAAAAATTGATATCTCACTGAAGATGTATTTTAAAGCTTCTGCTATCATTGTTCAAAAATGGCCATATCAGGGTGATTTTGGATCGTATAACAAAGCCTTTTATAAGAAAAAATGCACCCGCTTTTCTTAATACGTTCGAAATCGTTTGGTTTTTACTTTTTTACCTTTTTAAACACTTTCGTCGTGTAAAAATGTGTATTTGAACGAATAGATGAATGTTGGAAAGGTTTGATTTACGCCCGTGATCTTTGTAATCAATATATGCTTTAGGAATGAACAATAACTGCATCCTCCCCCCTCAGCATGGTTAAATTTTAATGTATTCCTCCTCTTTCTGTTTTTGTCTGCGTTCTGTTGGTGTTGATATTCTGTCGAAGTCTGAGTAACGAAATGTAAGCCATCGGGTGGGTTCGAACCCAAGCTTAAGCGTCCATCAGACTGAATGGCAATTCCCCTCATCACTTTTCCAGGAGCGACCGTATGACATCATCCTTGGGGATAAACGCCATCAGCATAGATAAATATCTAAAGTAAACGCAGAGATACTTTAATAGTTTGAGTCTGTCAGTAGGCTGCACATACTCTTTCACCAACTGCTTATAAAAATGAAAATGAAAATGTTGAAAATGTAAGCGCCGATCAAGATGGCAGCCATTTGTGTCCGTATTTATCGTCTCATTTCGTTGTTGAACTTGCTTTATATCCTACAATTTTATACGGTTTGGCAACCTGAAGGCCTCTGCTATCCGATTATGACTAAGTTTAACGCAAAGGCATCTTTTATCAAAAACAACCACGAACTAAAGTTTCCGAGGCGGCCAATTTCGATCTGGTACAAGCATGGTCCGACCTGTTTGGTTTTACCAACAGATTTAACTGTCCACATGGATGTTGAGCTTAATCCTGGTCCCTTACAGAAGAAACCAACTTATTTGTTGACCTGTCTACCTATGATTTCTGTGATATCTGGCATGGTCTCGCATACAAGTGATAAACTGTTGTCCACGAATTATGCTGACACCCGCCATGTTGGATTTTGTTACTACTCGGATGTCTACCATCGACTTTCGCCTTGTTCATTGCCGTTATCATCGACCTACAGGAGGTGCCGCGCTGGCCGTCGAGTTAAAGAAAGGAGAGCTAGAAACATTCACAGAATTGAATCCCTGGTTTCTTGTCCACGCGTTAGCCGAGGAAGCAATAATTTGCATAAAGGATCTATTTCAAATAACCTCTGCGTCGTTACACCTGCGAATATAAACAATCACTTATATTCTAACGTTACTTCGACTAACTCCTCTCTTCATACAAATTTGTTCGTCAATCCACGTTCAACTTTCCTAAACTTTGCGGTCTTCAATTCTAGATCCGTTAGAAACAAGATCGAGAGCATTATTGACTACGTCGTAGAAAATGACATTGGCCTTTGCACCGTTACCGAGACCTGGTTAAATGACGCTGATTCCGTCAGCATTGCTCTGTTATCTGTGGCTGGTTATTTCTTCAAGAATTTTTCTCGACAATCGCAAAACCGTGGTGGTGGAACTGGGATTCTGTTCCGAGACTCTGTCAACGTTGCATTAGTCGATGGGAAGGAAAACAAGTCTTTCGAATATTCTGAGTGGATTGTTAAAGTGCATAATCGCTCAATGAGACATATAATAGTGTATCGACCTCCATATTCTTCGTTACATCCGGTTTCTGCCTCTGTTTTCTTTGATGAATTCTCTCAGTTTTTAGAGAATGCTGTTATGTGCCCCGAGGTTCTTGTTATCTCTGGAGACTTCAACCTTCATTTAGATGACCTCCGTGACAATGATACCAAGAAATTTATGGATTTACTGGAAACGTTCAGTCTTTCGCAACACGTATCCGGCCCAACCCATCTATCGGGTCATACCTTGGATCTAATTATTACTCGTTCGTCGGATGATGTTGTTCTTGCTTCTCCTAAAGCCACTTTTCCCATCTCTGATCATTTTATTATTCAGTGCCCTACTGGTTTCCCGCGACCAGCTTTATCTTGCAAAGAACTGACCTTTCGTAAACTCAAAAATATTGATATTGCCGAATTCTCAGCTGATATTGCCTCTTCTATGCTTTGTGCAAGCGTACACTGGGACAACATTGATGCCCTCTCCGACTGCTTTAACACGACCCTTAATGACATTTTGGACAAGCATGCCCCGCTTAAGACAAGGATTATAAAAAATCGTCCAGAGATCCCGTGGTTTAATGATGACATTAAACAACTCAAGCGTAAACGTCGTCGCCTTGAAAAGAAAGCCTTGAAAACTGACCTCCCTGGAGACTGGAATAATTACCATAGAGTTCGTAATCAGTACTCTGCATCTCTTAAATCTGCACGTGTGAATTATTACTCAAACCTAATTGATCAGTGTGCGGGTGACTCTCGCAAGCTATTTCGTGTGGTTAATTCTTTGTCCAGGGAGCCACTTGAGATGGCTCTTCCAGAGCACGATGATCCCACTAAGCTTGCAAACGAATTTGGCACCTTTTTCCTCAAAAAAATCGAAACCATAAAGGAAAATCTTGACAAGTTTCAAGTTCAAGTGCCTCGACTTGTTCCTGTCACTCCGAAGGAGAATCTGGAGAATTTTTCTTCGTTATCCTTAGGAGAAGTGTGTAAGATTGTTCGAGAATCCTCTAATGCCTCTTGTCGATTGGATCCTCTTCCTACATGGCTCGTGAAGTCCTGTCTTGATGTATTAGCGCCCTCTATCACTGAGATGGTTAATCTCTCTCTTCTCAGTGGTTCCGTTCCAGAAAATTGGAGAACCGCTGTTGTCATCCCTCTACTGAAAAAACCTGGACTTGATTTGGTCTACAAGAATTTCCGTCCAGTCAGTAATCTTCCATTCATTTCCTAGGTAGTGGAAAAGGCTGCACTTCAACAACTTCTCGCCCACTGTGAGAAAAATGCCCCTCTTCCTAAATTCCAGTCCGGCTTCCGTAAGTATCACTCGACAGAGACTGCTCTATTGAAGGTTCAAAACGACATCTTAATGAGTATGGATAATAAGCAAGTGACACTTCTCGTACTTCTGGACCTAAGTGCTGCTTTTGATACCATTGAACATTGCATTCTTCTCAATATTTTGCAACAGGATTTTGGAGTCGTCGGAACTGCTTTAAATTGGTTCGACTCATTTCTGTCTGGTCGCAAACAACGTATAGTTGTCGGTGATAAGACTTCTGACGACTTCAATCTGAACTGTGGAGTCCCCCAGGGCAGTTGTATGGGCCCTATTTTATTTACTCTCTACGTCTCCCGTCTCTTTAACATTATTTCACAGCACCTCCCTTCCGTCCATGGTTATGCTGACGACACCCAGATTTACCTTTCCGTCCGACCTTGTTCTATCCATTCGGAATTTAACGCTGTCTCTGTCATTGAAAATTGCATCGCTGATGTCCGCTCTTGGTTTATTGGTAATCGTCTAATGATCAATGACGCGAAAACTGAATTTCTAATTATTGGCTCCCGTCAACAACTTGAAAAAACATCTATTGATTCTATTATCATTGGCGACACTGTCATTAAACCGTTAGAAAGCGTCCGGAACCTTGGGGCCTGGTTCGATGCTCATATGCGAATGAATGTTCACATTGGCAAGATTTGTAGCAAGGCGTTTCGCGGACTATACAACATAAGACAGATCAGAAAATTCCTTACCGCGCAATCCACAAAGATACTGATCCACGCCTTTGTATCCTCGCACCTTGATTACTGCAATGCACTTCTATTTGGTCTACCTAAATACCAGATTGATCGTTTACAGAAAGTTCAGAATGCCGCGTCTAGAGTGATTTTTCGAATTGCGAAATTTGATCATATCACACCCGCTCTTATCGACTTACATTGGCTCCCAGTATCGTTTAGAGTTCAGTTTAAATTGCTTCTTCTTGTTTACAAGGCACTACACAACCAAAGTCCTTCCTACATAAATGATCTTTTATCCCTGAAACCAGATACTAATTACGCTCTTCGTTCGTCTGCAAAATCTCTTCTGGTTGTTCCAAAAGTCAACTGCTCTACACTTGGGGATCGGGCCTTTGCTCATGCTGCACCTGTTTTATGGAACTCGCTGCCATTAACTATAAGAACAAGTAGCAGCCTCGCCATTTTCAAAAAGCAACTGAAAACATTTCTTTTTAAGAAAGCTTTTGACTTGTGGAAATAGTTTTAAAGTTTAGCATAGTTGTTGTAATAGTTTTAAAGTTTAGTGATTTCCTTTTATTCATTTATTTTAACTTAATGTAAAGCGCTTTTGAGTATGTTTGTCTAGTTCTAGCGCTATACAAGTCTATTATTATTATTATTATTATTATTATAAAAGCTATATAGTAATAATGAGGAGGACTGAAAGATTTGAACAACAAGGGCGGTGATTTTTCAGGCTACGGTCCAAAGGACTGGTACAAGGTATCAAAACATTGTAAAGAAAAAGCCCAGTCTCCCATAAATATTGAAACCAGCTCGGCAAAGAAGGATTCAAATCTCAAAGGACTGAGCTTTACTTGTGATAACAGATACGGATATGTCAGTGGAAAGATCGTCAACAATGGACACGCTCCAACACTGAATATCGACAAGACCAAAGGAACATGTCGACTTACTGGGGGTCCCTTGGGAAATAGCAAATACAAGCTGCAACAGCTTCATTTTCATTTTGGTTGTAAAGACGGCGAGGGATCTGAACACACTGTGAACAGCAAAGCATCTTCCGGAGAGGTAACAATTGTACTTTAACACTTAAATGTTATTTCCAAGAGTCAGTCAGATATTAACGAAAATTTATGCATCAGGCAATTCAAGCAGTGCCCATCCCCCCCCCCGGCAGCCGCGGGGCATTTGCTCACGTTGTTAGTTCCGGGGGTGGGGCATCTGCAATTTTATCGCGGCCCGGGGGCTGGGCATTTGCGTACCCCGGGGCGACCCTCGAGCATTTGACACACGTGTTTTCGAAAGTGCAATGGATGAGTTCATTGGGAAAGACGAGGCGTTTGTCGAACGATGACTTGTCCGTCAGGGACTAGAGAAACTTGTGGATGTTTTAAAGTTGTGTTTTCTCAATTTTAGATATTTCTTCATTACTTGTAAGCATATAAATATAAGCGACAAGGTGAACTATATTTCATTTATCACAAAACAATCACTGACGTGAACACGACTATTTTGCATTTCGCATTCAAAACTAGCCTAGCATTTTTTTAAATTCATTAAAGTGGAGTTAAAATACTTAAGATCTTCAAGACAGATTTTGCAAGCTTAAAATGCAATGCATCGTCATTTAAAATGTCTTGATTCTTCACAGAAAAAGTAGACTGCGAAAACAGGCACCTATCATAGCTCGCGGGTGGAGGCACGTCCGCCGCGATCCCAGCTATCCTCTGGCAAACTGTTTAAAACAAATATAAAGAAATAAATATAATCAGAATCAACTAACAAGTACTGTTGTTCTTGAAGTCTTACAGTTGCATTAAAATACTGAACAGTTGAACGTTTTACTCATTGATTAATAAAAAAACTGCAGAGGTGTTGGAAGGTGACGATCCCGGGGGCGGGGCATTTACCCTCTTTCTTCGTCCCCACCCCGCGGCATTTAGGCAGCTTATGTGTCCCCACACCGGGGAATTTGCTCATTTATGTAAAACAAATGCCAATGCCCGGAGGTTAGGCCGGGGGGGGGGGGGTGGATGGGCACTGCTGGAATTGACTGACGCATTAAAGGAACAAGCTTTTTCGGTCTCCCAAAACAAGATTCTCGGGACTGCCTTTTGAAGATCTTTATTTTTTTCCCACAAATTTTCATTTCGGGCAAACTGAGAAACTGTGAAAGCGTTTAACGTGCACTAACAAACCGAGATGTATGGTTTTTTTATGAGCAAGTGAAAAGCCCCCTAGGAGCCATTTTTCCCGTAACTGGCCTCAGAAATCTGCTATCAATACACGTGAAAGCACGAGACGAAAAGAGTAGAAGATTTCTATCCGAGCTGTGTTTAGCAAATTTTGGCATCCTCCCTTGATTCTCTCAGCGCATTTTGGTGTCTAATATTCAGCCAGTCCATTTACTAACTTTATTTTTCCATCACCTATCATACACTCTGACTTTTCTTGGTCTATATCTTTTTCTCTTATAGCTTCATTTGGTGACCTATAACACGAGGTACCCCGATTTTGCTACTGCTGCTGATAAAACCGATGGCTTGTCTGTTATTGGTGTGTTCCTTCAGGTATGAAAAACTAATCTGGTCCCAAAATTAGTTCATTATGATCAGTTTAGCACAATTAAGAAACTGAAAACAGATGGCAGCATAAAAACATCACCATTTCAAATTTGTGTGAAATAGCCGACTAGTTTTGGTTGAATAATTAAAATTTATTTACCAAAGAAGGTATAACCAAGATAAGTTAACACTTACGGAACTAACATAAATTTACAGAGCGTAATATCTATAATTATCATATACACACGAGTGTTTTACTGGAAAATACATCACTCGTAAATTCATGCGAGACTACATCCTTAATCTTACAAGTGAGAATATTGATGACGTCATTTCCCGCTTTCTAATGGTTGTTTCCTCAAAGAGTCAGTTCGTCTACCATTTAATGAGAAGAAAATTACATGGTGGCTTGAGGATATGAACTTTATTTTCCCGAGTTAAAAACAATATTTTACTTACTCGCTGTTGGCTTCGTAAAGTATTGTTTTTACCACTTGAAAATAAAATTGATTTCTTCGCGCCACCGTGTAATATACTCTCTATATACTTTGTTACTGCTAAGTGTATTAATCATGCGTCGATGCAGCACAACAGTTTCTCTCACAGCAAATAACTTTGCCAATTCAATTTATCATTCCAGTCGCAACCTCTCTTTTTCGTACAAGACTTCTCGAGCGTAATAATGTTGTAATTATTTTTTAAATGAAGGGGGGTGATGATGACAATGATGACAGCAGTTATTCGTTACGCATGTTGGCCATGTCAATGTGGAGGATAAGGAAGCCTGGTAAGAGTAAGATTTATCTGTTGTTTCTGATTGAGACAAACCCTCGGTCTTGAGAGCTTAAGACTTTGTGAGCACATTTATCCCTGTATAGAGATGCATGAGGTCTGCTCGAGTCTACGTTAAGCACAATCTTGTGAAAATTAATTGGATGGTTCAAACTTTAAAAGAGTGCATGGGCTCGTTACCGCTTTGGTTATCCGGAAATTGTGCGGTTTTTGAAAGCCAATATCTCCTTGAATATTACACCCAATGAGCTAAACTTTCACCATGTTCTAAATTCACAAGCTCCCCAACTGTTTACAGTCAATTCGTGCAACCATCTTTACGCAAAGTCATATGCTAATGAGGGAAAATGTGAACAATGACGTTATTAAAGATCGCCCTTTACAGTCTGAGCTATTCTTTCACAGATGCTGACTTTCCGGCTATGGCGTATTTGTACAACTTGGTACCCAAACTGAAAGATCTGTCAGGAACATCCTTTTACTCGTACAAGGGATCTCTGACCACCCCTCCCTGCTACCAGTCAGTCAATTGGATTGTGCTCAAAAAGGCAATTTCTGCTGGTGAACGAGAGGTGATTTTTTTAATTATTGCAACACCATACTGGAGGGAAATGTATTTAATATAGGAGAATCTTTGTTTACAATATTTGCCTCATTACCATAAGCGATGCAGTTTCTGATGGAGCTACAAAGAGATTAACACTGAATATTGAAAGGGCACAGCACGATTAACTGTCCCAAGGAATCTGAGCGCGATGTATCGAATACTTTTTGTGCGACGCGGATTTAAAAGCTCAAAATTTTACAAAGAATATATGAGCTCATTAGCGCTTTTGCCACACAGAAATTTTGATGTTTTCGAAAGCCAATTTCTCCTCGAATATTACACCCAAAGAGCCAGAAATTTCACCACTTACTACTAAGTTTCACAAGCTCTTTAAGTTTTTCTAGTAAAATCGTGTCTAGCGTAATACCTTCTATGCGCAAAGTCGTATGCTAATGGCGAAAAATGTAAACAATGACGTCAGCAAAGATTCGCCTATAGAAGAAATCTTTTAGGGTTATATCTGTTTCATCTCCGTTTCGGTTGACTTGAAAAACATTTAAGCGTTTGCTTTAGCTCTTGAATAAACAAAAACAAAAGCAAGCCAAATAACCCTGTTCAAGCTACAGTTCCCAAAAAGATATCTTAATCCTGTTACCCTAATTAGGTCTTCACAGTAACCAAGTCACGAAACGTCTGAAAACCTGTGTATACAACTTCTAATCTTTTTTCAATCTCAAGATCATATTCCAAAACACACGCCGCATCAAATCTTACTTTCCATGCAAAGATCGCTTGAACCGCTCACAGAGGTCCAAAGTCATCTATAAATCTGGTTAAGAGGACTGTGACGAATTTTACGTTGGCAAAACAAAACGAAGACTCCATGACAGAAAAACAGAACATTTCAAGGCCCTCGCTAAAAGTGACCATTCATCAGCTGATTATGAGAAAATCGCTGGTCACAACATCAAATGGGATCATTTTGACATTTTAGCGTCCGGCAAAACTGACTTTCATTGCAAAATTGAAGAGACTCTGTTCATTCAAGAGCTAGAGCCTTCCCTTAATGTCAATGTCAGTAGATGACAAGATGAAAAAAATCCTGCGCTGTGATTGGCTACCCGAGCGGGCAAAATGGGCCTATCTTGCCCGCTCGGGTCTACCCGCCGCTTCCCGCATGAGAAATTTCCGCGAAGGCCATATAATAAATCCTTTATTGACCAAGCTTGTTCGGTCAAGATGGCTGGATATTGGCCTCGTTCTTTTTTTGCGAGTTTATGGACCTCGACTCCGTTTCGGTCCATAAACACGCAAAAAAAAAAGAACTTGACCAATATCCAGTCATCTTGACCTCACACTTGGTCAATAACCCATACTTATAAACCTAATACCCTTTGGTCATCATATAGGCGAATCTTTGCTGACGTCATTGTTTACATTTTTCCCATTAACATTCGACTTTGCGCATAGAAGGTATTACGCTAGACACGATTTTACTAGAAAAACTTAAAGAGCTTGTGAAACTTCGTAAGTGGTGAAATTTCTGGCTCTTTGGGTGTAATATTCGAAGAGAAATTGGCTTTCGAAAACATCAAAATTTCTGTGTGGCAAAAGCGCTAATGAGCTCATACATTCTTTGTAAAATTTTGAGCTTTAAAATCCGCGTCGCACAAAAAGTATTGAATACATCGCGCTCAAATTCCTTGGGACAGTTAATCGTGCTGTGCCCTTTCAATATTCAGTATTAATCTCTTTGTAGCTCCATCAGAAACTGTATCGCTTATGGTAATGAGGCAAATATTGTAAACAAAGATTCTCCTATTGAGCCACTGGAGCTTGTATGTTACTGCTAATCTTTCTCCTTTCAGCTGGGCGTTATGAGATGTCTCCACAATCACGAGGAGCAGTCCATGTGTGACAACTTCAGGCCACCTCAGCCGCTAAATGGCCGTAAAGTCTCAAAATACTCTGGATAGCCGCACGTCTAGTCCGCACGGCTAATTGAGATTACATCAAAGGTGCTATAATTGCGATGTAGCGGTGAAATATAGGGGGATCATCGTGTGAAAAAGGTTTAAAAAGGGTTTAATTTAACGAGTTGTGTGGGAAATAAAATGACTTTGCTCCATGCCTTCGTCATTGTGTTCTGAATATAGTCTAACTGCAGCACACTGGGTCATTGATATAACGTGTCCGTTTACCTGCAACAAGGTTGCTGTTATCACTCCCAGGGTGTACATTTGTTTCGAAATTAGAAGGAGGCAAGTTATGAGAGACAAACATTAGTTTTAAAATTCCCTTTGCACTGCTCAATATGTGATAATTTCTTCAAGTTTCGGATTTCGTTTTCTCCTTTCCTCGTTGAAAAAACGTTTTCTGCTTGAACCTACCATGGTTGAAGCAATTAAGAAAACTTAAAAGTGAAAAATATATTCTCAGTCAATTTATGCTATTAATTGCATTAAAAGCGATTAAAAAATAAAATTGATCTTATCAAACACTTTGTCCAAAAAACTGAATGTTCGGGAAGCTTCTGTTGCCTTCGTCAGAGATTAAAACACTGTTACTTTACATAATTTACAGTTCCTATTCCAGGGAAGCCGCTGAGGGTAAATAAACCTGTGGGAAATGGATATGTTCGTTAACGGAGTTATAGTCTTAGATAGAGTGTGGAGCCTCCGAGAAAAGGCGTTCTTAACTCTTAAAGAGCCAAATTTACTAAAAAAAATGCTGTTTTTTTGCCGTTAACTCGGTCATTTGGTTGCCACGACCCTGAATTGGCCTCAACTTTGATGAAAAAGCGATTTCTTACCGAGAAGCAAGGTTTTCCTGAGGATTAGGTACCAAAATTTACGATGTCTTACTTTTGAGGATGCGCATAAACCAAAAATTGTATTTTTTTTTTTACTGGCCTGATCTAATGTTTTTCTCTTGGCCTTTTCCTTTCCTTTTTCTCGCCTCTTTTACTCTTGCTAACTTTTGCTCTTCATATCCTTAAGCTTTCTGCCAGCCGTAAAAAGTTCTGTGTTGATTATGGAAATGGAACCTTGATCGATTTAGGTGTAATGGGCTATTTTACCACCAATTATGCGCCAAAAACTGCTCACGTTTTTTTCAATTAGCTACGTCAGAATGCGATTGATATCCAAAACGGCCAGCTGTGCGGATAGATCTGTCTTAGGTCTATTATCTGCTAATCAAGAATAAGCACTTAATGACGATGACTTTCCCTCAGACCTTCAATGGTCGAGGGGAATGTTTCCCACGGGACCAGCCATTAAGTGTTTTGGTATACATCCCAACTCAAAAATAGAAAAAATGCAAAGAAATATCTCTACCTCTAAAAAGCTCATGGGGTCTTGCAATCCACCGGGAGAAAAATTTCAGTTAGTGAAGTACTAGCTAGTTTTCCTCGCTACTGTTTCGCGGGATTCGTCTTCCAATGCAACTTATGTGAGTCTGTCGTCAAGACTGAGCAGGATTTTCTCACAATGGATTGCACGACCGCCGTTAAAACTCATAACAGAATAGGAAAAACCCCTCTTATTCCAAAGAAGAATAAAGATGAAACGCTACTGGACAACTGGAGACCTATCTCGCTTTTGAATACTGACTATAAAATTGCTACTAGAGCAATAGCCTCTAGAATGTTTAAAATACTACCGGACATCATTCACATTGACCAAACGGGTTATGTTAAAAAGCATTTTATCGGGCAGAATATTCGCTTGATTTTTAGCTCTTATTAACCGAGCAGGAGGTCTGTATGGGAGAATCTTGACCGAGGTCGTGAGTACAGACCGAACGCAGTGAGGTCTGTACACACGACCGAGGTCAAGATTCTCCCATACAGACCGACTTAGCTCGGTTAATAAGATGTTTATTATATGGCAAAGAAGAAAACTTTAATTCGTTTAATGTAACTGGTTTGCCGACATTTTGCTAGCGAACGGTGACGAGGTTAACTTAAACCTGCCGAAATTTGCTTGTCCTCTTTACTTCTTTTTTTGTCATCAGGCTTTTTGGCACTTCCATAAATGATTGAGAAGAAAATAAAAGAAAATGTTAAACATTTTAGTATTTTAGTTTGCTACTTTTTCAACGCAAAATGAAACCGGTCTACAGATGCCGGTCTAGATGGGAAAATCTAGAAAGCGGTCAATATCGATTTCAGCCAATCAAATTCGTGAATTCGGTAGTTCCCAGTCCTTGTGAGACACAGCCATATAATAACAGATGTTATTGAACGTTGTTAAGACACGCAAGCGCTATTAGAAGCGACACATCGATAAAAGGTCTATCGCTTAACTCTAAAGAATTTAAATTATCGCAGTATGTTGATGACACTACTTGCCTGGTTGAAGATACTTCACCGGCCAGCAATCTATTTAGAAAGCTGGATTTGTTTAGACTGTGTTCGGGGCTCGAGCTGAATAGGTCCAAAACAGAGGCATTATGGTTACGTTCAAACAAGAACAGAACCGATACTCCCTTTGGTATTCGCTGGCCCAAGGATTATGTCAATGGACTTGGCATATGCTTTACAACAGACCAGAATATCTCTTACAGCAAAAACTTAGAATCAAGATTGCTTTCCTTAGAAAAATGTCTTAACGTGTGGTCTTCTAGAGACTTGACTCTGTATGGGAAAATCAACATAGTAAAATCTGTAGCACTCTCTAAATTGACCTTTGTCGCAGCCGTTCTTCCAATTCCCGAAGATTTTATAAAATTGTGGATTTTATTTGGAGCCACAAGATTTCGAAGATTAAAAAGACAAGGATGACTAGTGAAAAAAAGGAGGGGGGATTAGGTATGCCCGATTTTGATATAATTAACAAATCGCTTAAAGCAGCTTGGGTTAAAAGACTGTCCGCTCCTGAATGCGCTATGTGGAAATCACTGCCACTTGAGTATCTCAGAGACGTTGGAGGAGAACTTATTTTCAACCGCAATTTCTCACTTAAAACTCTCCCGCATCTATCTGGTTTACCGTTATTTTATAAACACGTGCTCAATGCATGGCAGAGGATAGTGGCTCACACCCCCTTAAGCAAGAATGAGGTGGAAAATGAGGTTATTTGGAACAGTAAATTTGTTACAATGTGAAGTTTATATGAAATAATTCATATATGAACTGCGGTTGTAGATGACAGTGAAGAATGGTCATCGCAGTGATCATTCTTCACTGTCAGTAAATTTGTTACAAGTCAGTATTCCATCGATCGTGGTATGAGGCCGGAGCTAAATACGTAAGAGATTTGTTAACTGAGGATAGAAATTTTATAACACCAACATACCTTCGGCATTAAAACACACTTTTCGCAGTATTTAGGGCTTTTAAACGCTATTTCCACGAGCTGGAAAAAGAAACTCAAGAATAGCTACGAAGAAAATAAAACTGACGACTGCGAAAATAAGATCATTGAAAAAGACGCTTAGACAAATACTGACAAAAACGGTTTTTGAGAAGCCCACCTCAGTCGGAAAGCTTGAAAAAGCAGGTTTTTCTGCGAATGAAATTTTACATATTTACGAGCTTCCTTTCAAACTAACTCTCGATGTCAGAATGTCGGTTTTTCAATTTAAGATTAACCACAACATTCTGTACACAAAAAGTAACAGAGAACAACAAATGTTACCTTTGTAGTGGCAGTCAAACGCTGACTCATCTTTTTGTTGAATGTGATTCTAGTAAAGTGTTTTGGATCGATTTTACTTCTCGGTGGAATTATAATTATAATTCGATATGTAGAGACGATTGCCTCTTGTCAATGTTTTCTAAACCTCAATTTCGGAGCGGATATTTACAATAGCAGCTTCTAGCAACTTCACCTCTGTCATCTAAAACGTTCCCAATACGTAGTTTCCATTTATACAACTTTTT
This sequence comes from Orbicella faveolata, assembly GCF_042242905.1. Lineage (NCBI taxonomy): Eukaryota > Metazoa > Cnidaria > Anthozoa > Scleractinia > Merulinidae > Orbicella > Orbicella faveolata. The sequence goes on from NW_028301552.1 coordinate 27,270,500, forward strand.
CATTTATACAATTTTCCATTTATCCAACTTTTCCATTTTCAGCGCAACAATTGCAGCTAGACCTGGTAATGAAAAACGATACACGTGCCTAGAATATTGACTATACAGTGATTTGAAGAGCTTTATCTACTGGTCAGCGGAATTACTCCAGAATGATTACAGATGATAGAAGGACATCATTTGCACATCTTTTGCATAATCTGCACCACCATTTAAACCCTCTAGATTGCAAAACATTGAAATTTTGCTGAATAAGATGAAAGTTGTCTTTTCTTAAGATTGGCTAGATCTCACTTAAGACGTGTATATATTAATTGACTTGTAACTTCCCCCTGAAAATAAAACTGTCTCGGAAGCGTTGCAAAAGGTATAATTTTATCCTACTATAAAATGCATCTCATGGTGCAACGAAACCGCTACGCGGTTGAAGCCAAGATCAAGGGTGTTACTAACGGGTTATACTGTTGCTAAGGTAACCTATTATGCCGTAAAGAGTATCATTATCAGTTTTATTAATGGCCGGGCGTTTGTGTGATACCAATATTGTAGCATCACTTGATAAAGACTGGTAGTATTTATTCCTTCCCTTTGCCTTTACCAGACTTGTTATTGGCTGATTGCAAATAATTAACAATGACTGGACGGGGTTGAGCCAAATATCGTGATTTGTCAGTGGCGAGCAGATCCATTATTTGCCGAAGCCGATCTGTGAGACACTGACAAATCACGTTATTTTGCGATAGCAAAGTTGAATAACTTTTTTATCATTCGATCACCAAGTTTGATATCATATTTAAATCACTCTCTGACGGGTTAGCGAAGCCAGTTGCCATTTTTCATTCGAGCTTGGTGACAATTATGTATTAGCAGAATATTATTTGCATTTAGACGTTATTACAAATATGCAGACCATTATTTGTAGGCATTTATTTGCAGCTCACGTTTTGGGCTCTTGGCCAATGAATAGGAAGAAAAAATGCATCGAATAATAATTTGAATTATCTAGTCACAAGAATTGATAAAATGGTCTCGCAAATTTATGGCCAGCCTCATACGGTACTCGCTAAGTATAACAGTCTTTTTTTCGGAAAGAATCATTCAAACCTCCTAAGAGTACTTACTCTATGTTTATTTAACAAATAAAGAAGCCTAAGCCGTGTATTACATCGTGATAAAAGACGACGGGTATTTGAGAACACGAGGGAAATGTAGAAAACGCGAGGCATGTAGCACTTTAGAGGTATTAAATTGCGTCAGTTTGTCGATCTGTGTGCTTTGTTGTTTTTACTCATGGCGTGTGAAATCTATATCACAAAGCAAATGACGGAGCCTAAGCCGTGTGTTACACTGTGATAAAACACTCCGGACCGCAGGCGAGTGTTTCCTACATTTCTCGAGTGTTTTCAAATGGCCGGGGAGTTTTATCACAGTGTAATACACATTTTAGGCGTCTTCATTTGCTTTATGATACAGATTTTACAAGCCGCGAGTAGAAACAACAAAGCACACAGATCGATAAACTGACGCAACTTAATACCACTAAAGTGCTACATGCCTCGTCTTCAAAACTTTCTGCTGTTTCGTAGAGAACTCCATCAGGAATTTCTTGAAAGAAAATGTTTTTCGCCATCTCTAACAAAAATGTTGACTAGAGGTAATGTGGAGAAAAACAATAAAACACGCTTTTTCTATGTTTTATACTCTGATAAAACATCGATTTTTGACCAATCAGAGCGCGCGCAGGGTCCCATCTATATTATATTAGTATAAATCTACTAGCGTTCTATCTGGAATGCCGTTCACTGATGGCTACGCTACTCACTATCTATTCTGTGATAGATAGTGAGTAGCGTAGCAGTGTGCCCTTGATAAAAAAATGAGGGCCGCTTTTGGCGTTTTCGAAGTGTCTGTAAAGAGGATTTAGATAAAGTTTGAATGACTGGTAGATTTATACTAAAACAATTAGATTATTCGCTCTCGATTTCTATGCTTGATAGTTGACTCGAGCTGCGCCCTCGTCAACTATCACGGTTTCGGTTTTGCAGTGGACGAATCTTCTGAGCGTGGACACACTAATAGACACTCAGCATGAGAGCGTAGTGATTTTTTATAGTATGCTCAAGCTCGGGGAATTCGTCAACTAGAAAACCAATATGATTTTTGGAATCACTTGGCATTTACTAAGAAACATCGAAAGGTTTCAATAAGAGTTTCCGTAGAAAATCTATGAAAGTGTATGAGTGTGGGGCATTAATAAAAAATCTTTTGTTTCAGAGCTGTCTTGAGAACCGCCCAGGCGGATTTTGATGGAATTCACACAGGACAATGTAAGAATGCTTCACTGGTAATGTTTGAAGCAAATCTGAGTACTGACACATATCAAAAATCTTGTGGGACATAAGACCGTAAGCAAATGATTTGCCAACCACCAGAGTGAATTTTTGGCGCACGTGATCTGAAATGACGACAATGTTTATTAACAAGGTACATCTTTATTGTACAGTACTAAACAGTCGAACAGTCGAGGTCTACAATTCAGGTGATTATATCGTGAAACAACAACAACAACAACAACAACAACAACAACAAAACAACAATTTACTTTATTGTTGTTCCCAGTTACAAGATGAACGATAACCTACTCTTTCACAACAACTTGATACCATAACCCCCGTGAGTAAAATAATAGCATTTCATTCCTTTTACATAATAGTTCTTTCTTAGTTTTCCAGTACATTACAACTCTGCAACTACAGTTATCCGGAGTATTCTGACACTGTACGGCCGTTCAGGTCCTGAATGGGCCTGAAGTTGTCACACATGGAGTGCTTCTCTGGGTTGTGAAGTTTTCTAAAAGCATCAAACTGAAAGCAGAATATGTCTTTTGTTAAAAGTAACCCTAATGATTTTGTGGTTTATTGATACTTAGTTATGAATATAGAACAAAATGAATTATAGAAAAGCGAGTGATAACAAAGTACGGGAACGAACTGACGAAAACAACAACAAAAGGAAATTTCAAAATGGGGTGAGCGGAAGCGTGAGGTCGGTTTGAAATTACGAGCACGATTACTCCGTGAATTGTACGACACGAGCTCCAATTACTAATTAATCATATCTATAACAAATTTCGGAGTTAAAAATGTCTTTTGAGAAATTCTTTAGAGAGAAAATGTCTGTAGCTCTTTTCATAAGTTTTGAAAACTGGAGGAATCATTGCAAAGGAAGCCATTAAAGCGCGCGTAATTAAAGTGCGAATCACGTGGGTATCCAATAACAGATAGCCAGTTATAAACAGTTCAAATTGGATACCTGTAATTGGATACCCACCCGCGTGATCGCGCGCAGACTACGTAACAAATAGTCGCGCGGAGAACCAATCATGATAGAGAATTTTGTTATAGATACGATTAAATGAGAAATCGGCTGCAATTGAACAGTTACTAGAGAAATCGCGGAGAATTTGACTGATAATTTAGATCCAGACTCTCGTAATACATTACCATAAATAAAAGAATCCCTTACATCGTTTTGACAAGCAGGAATTGGGTCTTTTAGGACAATCCAATTGACTGACTGGTAACAGAAAGGGGTGGTAAGAGATCCCTTGTACGAGTAGAAAGATGTTCGTGACAGATCTTTCAGCTGAGGCACCAAGTCGAGCAAAGACAATCCCCGCACTGGAGTGTGTTTACCTGTAAGACAATATTTTTGGAAAATAACTGTATTCACTAAGAACATTTCCATTCTGCATGTTGATTCGTGACAACTGTTACTTGCTGTTAATTAATTGTTGATAATGTCTATAAATAATAAGAAGATCACGGCATTGGGAGCAGTTCCATTCAGCGACGCCAGAGGAATACACAGTTAATAAGTCATATACGTTTGTTTTGTTTTGTTTTGTTTGTTTGTCAGGCAGAGTAGGCGGTAAGCCATGTAACACCCCATGTAACCAAGTCTCGTGTTCAAACCTTACCAGTCTGCTTTATATTATTCAGTTTGTGCCTGGGAAAACCAAGATTTTCTTTTTGATTTTTCTGTTAAATGAAAACAAAACTTGATCATTAACGTTTTTGAAACAACTTTCTGATCAAGAGCAAGTGGTCAAAAAACAACTGGATTTGAATGAATGGAAATTAAAACTAACACATATCCTTGAACTGTATTGGTATAAAAGAGATCAGGTTGAGGAAGTCTTTTTTTTGTCCTTACGACTAATAAAAATAACAAGAAATATCATTTGAAAACAAACCTCATTCTACACACCTGGATGAATACGCCAATCACAGCGAGTCCATCATCTTTACTTGCAGCAGCACCAAAATTGGGGTACTTCGTGTTATAAGTCACCAAATGAAGCTAAAAGGATTCAAACAGATATAAACAGCGTGGCGTCCAAACAGCAGATGAATAGTAGTCAAGGAAAAAGCTAAAAACTAAGTTATTATTCGTTATATTGGACATTTACGCTTTCTTCGAGACTATATGTGACAAATTATCGATAAGATCACAACATGAAAGCTAACAAGTTACTGTAAAAATAGGGTTCCAGCAAAATTTGAGATCCTTGCCGCTTCGACAATGACACGTCATGATTTTGATTACTGTGCTACATAAAGGTTTGGTTTGGCTGAGGCAAGGTGGAATCCAAGAACCACACCTTGCAGTTTAACTGTTTTAGCATATTGAAGCTGTGATGTCACGTCACATTTCTGAGATAAACAGTTAATACAGTCACCCCTCGTCGCTCTTGAGCGGTTAACTTCTCACAAAAGCCAAATAGGCTGAGAGAAATGAGGGCCGGCTAACCTCGCAGGCTACACTGAAGTTCGAAAATAATAAATTCTTGGGTTGAATTCAGCGAATTAAAATTGCGATGAAAAATCTGATACCTCTCCTGAAGCTGGTTTGCCGTTCACAGTATGTTCAGATCCTCTGCTGTCTACGCAACCAAAATGAAAATGAAGCTGCTCTAGCTTATACACACTACTTCCCAAGGGTCCCCCGGTGAGTGTAGCAGTTCCTCCAGGTTTGTTGATTTTTAAGGTGGGAGCATGGCCATTGTTGCTTAGATCACCGCTGACCTTTCCGTCTGCGTTACCACAGGTAAACTGGAGTCCTTTCAGATCTGAGTTCTTCTTTACCGTGCTTGTTCGAATATTTATTGGAGACTGAGCGGTCTCGGCACAGTGTGGATAAACCTCTTTCCAGTCTTCTGGGCCATAAACTAACACGAAAAACGATCAACGTTAACAGGTTGACCTTTTATAAGTGCCCTTAATTAAATCTTGCTTAATGAGTCTCTTTGTTCTACCCATGCGATCTAAGCCATACCGATAACTAAATCGATAGCACGACCTCGCTTTTATTAGTAATACCACGACTTTACGAAAGCGCAAAATTAAGATCCAATAATGTTATCACAGCTAAGAAGAACTCTTTTCGATCTCTCAGAGCGATTCATTTATCCTCACCGAATCTTTGTTCTTGGCTACCACCTTGTTGTATACTGTCGCTTTAACTCCTTAATTTGTTACTAAGAAGGACATAAAATCAGAGGTACCGTACCAGTTTCCCCGTAATACCACGGCGGTCCTATAAAGATGGAGAGACAACACATGTTACTAAGGGACATTTCCTTTGTTGTACAAGCCTAAGTCCGGTTAAGGACTGATCAACAACTTTTAACAAGAGCTTATCAAGGTACCTTGATAATCTCTTGCTTTTAATCAATTCTAGCCGTTATTTTATTTTTCTCTGTTGCTTGAAACGACATGGCAGTGACATTACAAGAGTTTAAATCCGACTACAGGCCTTGGGGCCAATCACCCCAGTTTTTATCTCCAGTTTTCATCGCTGTCAAACCCTCAGTTGTTTTTTCGGCTTGTTCAGTCAATTCACAGTTACCAATTTGCACACCTGGTTGGAGAGAGGCAGTGTGTAGAGTCAAGTGTCTTGCCTAACAACATAACATGATGACCCTGGTCAGGGCCGCCTGTCGATTCGAACTCAAACACACTAACCGCAAAACCATCGCCTCTCACGCATCCAAATGAGAACATTCAAAACAGCGGATCGTAAATTCTGACAATTTTCTCGGTCAGACCAAGGTACTCTTCTTGAATGGCGGGGTGTTAATCTGCCATTGCAGGTTACTCCCCACTTTTCCAGGTTGTTTTTACAAGTTCTACTGGTGCTCATTTTTACGCCTGGGCAGAGAAAAGTACTCAAGGGAAAAATTTGTTTGGCGTAAAAAAAACATATTGCAGACTTTGGCGATCAGGAATCAGACTTAGGAGTACTAGTCCTGAACCATGTCGGGTATGCATTATAAGCGCATGCTGAAGGACCGTCACGTAAAGAGCTCGTTTTTTCTATGTTATTCTCGAAGTTCTCTGACTTCTATGGCATAACTGTGGAGTTAAAAGTTTCTCGTGACAGCATGACGAGCCAAATGTAAGACCCTGTGAATTAGATGGCTTGTTTCATTTGTGTCCTACAACTCTTGTTAACAAACAAAAGCTGAAGGCATTGTTGCATTCGGCGGCATTGCAAATATTCCACAAAAACATAAATTACTGATCTCCTCTGTCTGGAGGTTGGCCTGTTCAAAGACTGAAAGACTTGAGAAAGTAAACATAACTGAACCAAAGAATACATAAAGCCGCAACGTCTTACCCTCAGAGGCCGATGCCACAACGACGAGAGCAAACAATGTCACAACTCGAAACATCTTATTTCTAAGAAAAAACAAAATACAATAATAATAAAAAGAAAAAATGAAACACGAGGTAAAAAGAACAATTAACCAACCCGAAATAATCAAACCAAAATTAGTTTCAAACTGGTATTATCGTCGACCCGCCCATCAACAAAGTGAATAAGTAAAGTTCGCAGCTGATACCCACTGAGAAGTTCAAAACCAGTCTTAACGCTGGTAGTTAGACAGATAAGGCCGAGGGAACAGTAAGGCTTCCGCGAGAAGACAAGATCCTGGCATTAGGTTTCTTGCTTTAGTTTATTATGAATATTTAATCGCCAGTTGTGCTTTGATGCTGCTGAGACTAGTCAAAGTTCGAAAAGCGTAACGGCTTAAAGAAAATATGGACGAACGAAATTTTTTCGTCCTGGTGCGGCGTTGTCGGATGTTATCAAAAGTGTTCAGTGTATAACTTGTTGTCCAATTCCAATCTTTATTTCCTATTGGTAGGTTTCTTGCCCATTTCTTACCTTTTTAAGTTTAAAATAGCAAAAGTTGTCAGAGATTCACGTTAGCTGTTAGATAAATCATGTTTTCGGTCAGCATGTTTACTATTGAATAAAGAAAAAAAATAGACTTAAGGTGCCCTATAGTTTTATCCGAGATCGATAACTACCAATGCGTTGAAGAAATAGGTACCTGCACATGTGTCTAACCGTTACAACTGATAGCTAACTAACTCGAAATTAAAAGTAAAAGTGGGAAAGGAATCTTTCCATGCAGACTGATATTTCATCAATTCCCTCTACTCCCTTCGCTGGGCCGAAAATGCTGTCATATCTTTGTAATCAAAGCGGTGAATGTTGAATGTGAATGTCAATAGCCTTGGTTGGATGATTAACAACAATGCGTGCATTCAGAAGTGATTCTAGATTTTCGTCGCTGTAGGTACGCTCTTCGCACTCGGGTTTTGAAGTCGCGGACATTTTCTCGCTTCGGCCTCAGCAGCTTGATTTGTAAACAAGTCTATATTCAATCAAAATGTAAAGCACATTTTGGTCACTAACTATTTTTGTGTCTCAAGTTCAATCATCAATTTCCCCTGGCCCCTTTCCTGCGGAATAGCCATCAGATCTTTACAGTCCTCGCCAGGAATTTTGAATGTGAATGTTACAAACCTTGGCTGGTTGATTAATAACAACTCGTGCATTGGGAATTTTTTTGACTGATATGATTCCAAGTAGACTATTTTTCAAGTTCTTCGTTGTTGTACGTAGGTACGCTCTTCGTCCTCGGATTTTGAACGCCGTTCCGATCTCGACCTTTTGAGCTCGACTTTTGGGAAAGCCCTCATTCCAGCTAATCGGAAATGTAAGGCATATTTTGGCCTCTAAATATTTCTGTCTCAAAGTACACTTTTTAAGGTACGAATCATAAATACACTTCCGCAAAAAAGAGGAAAAATATATAAACGAGGTAACTCGCATTTTCATTTTTTTCGGTTTATACATAAGGACGAAAACGACATATCTTAATCCACTTAATTTTTCAAATGGACTTTATCGAGCAGGGGAAGATGATGGATTCGCCTCTCCCTGGAAGTGTTCGTTCCTGTTATATGTGTGGTTCAGCGATATTAATAAAGACTGAGACTTGGAGTGTGGTTACGTAAACACAGAAACTGAACAGCAATGGTCTTGGAGTGGTTGTTTGTTTTCCATACATTTTAACTGTTACCTAAGAAATGACGCGCTTTTAAACTGATAGCTGAAAAATGGGCTGAAATCTTCACTGATAGCTGAGAAATAGGCAAAAATTTAAGAGCTTCAAACACCCCCGTGCACGCCCATTGGTTGGCTAACAGCGCGTGGGTGGATGTTTTAATTCAATGAACTTTGTGGTTCGTGTAAACTTGCACTTCAACATGATAAAGACGAAATACAGCAAAATGTTTTGAGTTTTCCATAACCTTCTAAAGATGTTAATATATGGAAACAGTGTTAACTTGGCAGAAGATAAGCAAGATTGTAATCAGTAAAGGAAAAAGTGCTATTAAGTAATACGAATATAACGTAGAAACTTGAAATGATAACGATACGATATAGTTCAAACTGAAATCCGAGATGCATATGGTGGTCAGCCGTTTGGACCTGGTTGGGTCTCGTCAGCATGGTGTAGCAGGAAACAGTAAAGTACTTAGCACGGGCGCCAAATGCACATGGTAATTAGCATTCAAAAGCTATCTTTATATTAAAACTTATATTATAGTTATGTACCATTTGCACTGACGTAGACACAAGTGTTTGCTGAAACATCATTGTCGCGTTATGCAATATATCAAACATGAGAGACAGTGTTTCATCGGGATATCCAAACACCGAGAAGAGAGTTGAAAATACGATGCGGAGCGGAGTATTTTGGACGAAATTCGAAGTGTTTAGATAGCCGATGAAACACTGTCTCGAGTGTTTGATATGTCTTCTCAATCGCAACAAAAACTAAGCAGTAAACGGAGAAGTAAAATCGTCAAACTCGTCAAAACCTCCTTCACGGTTGTGATTTTCTCTGTTTTAGCTTGACGAATTATTAATGAATTTGAGAAGTTTAAAACGAAACGTTTTCGTATGTTTTTTCATAACGAATCTATTAGATTCATTCATGACTACCAAGGAACTCCATTTGTTTTCAGAAAATGTCAAGGCCTTCGAAAAAAGCGTGAATATTTTTATTCTTATTTGGTGGCCGTGATTAAGGCGTCATCTAAAACTAGAGGAGAATGGAGCGAGCACAACAAATGCAGAATCAACGTTTATTTTCTTCTTGGAAAAGGACACTGCGAGCATAAGCTTCTGATGTGTCCCCCACGAAGATGAAATTAAAACTGCCCCGAACTTCGAAGTTGCTTGGATACTTCAAAAAAGATTTTGAACTCTCTCCTTCCGTTTTCGTGAACTTATCCTGTAAATAACGTTAGGAAATTGATGTCGCTCCTCCTAATACATCATGTTAGTCATCTCATTTATTTACTGATTTAGAAAAGAAAATCTTACACAGCACAATTAAACGTACCTGCATTTGGATAATTTGGATAATTTGGATAACGTGTCACTTTCAAAATATTGGAACATTTCCAGTGGTTAAACTATGTTTTCTTTTTGTTCGTTTGTTCTGAATAAGATGTCACTGATGAGAATATTTATCATCGTCAATTAGTTAGTTTTCTGTTTGCTCTTGGTTTTTGTTCTACTTTTATAAACGTTTGATCCCCTCGGGGAAGGGCGGGGGGGGGGGGGGGTGGGTAACTCCATATAAAAGGGTAGGGATTTCACAAGTTGAGGAATATGAAAGGGTCGGGAAATCTGTCATTTAGTTAAAAGGGCCTTTAATTACAATATTTCGAATAGACGCACTTTATGGCTGTTTCATTCATTTATTAAGCGCTATATGGAAATGACAGGAAGATTTCCTTTTTGGCGATTTAAACATAATAGGATGTGAAAGGAGTACCATTTTTCATTTAAAGGTATATCGGAAAGGGCTTCCTTTTTCTGTCAAAATGGTATACAAAATGGTAAGGGGTTGGACCTCGGAGCGGAGCCTCTCCGTATAAAACTTTGCAGAGTACCCCCTGTAGCGGCCGCCTTTCTATGCAGAACGGGGCGCGAGAAACATTGGTACGATCCACACGTCTAACAGTTCTACTCCGGTTTATTTTCCCCGGTGTTGGGATGAATGATTACAGCTTGAACATGTTAAAGTTCAAAGTAAGGCATGACAGGATTTCCTTACCACAATATCCGGATAAGATTGTCAAAGACTGTAATGGAACGTACTCAGGAATGGCTTCGGGTGAAGCTTGAGTAAACAGGTAACAAAACTACAAATACACACTGAAAATACACGGACATTGCGAAAACGTTCTCCTAGCACGAGGAGCCCCTTTTTTAAGTCCCGTATTAGAACTAGGGGATGACGGGATGCGTAACGCAACACTGAACGACTGAGAAGGCGTTACACCCCCCGGATTTTATCCGACAACGTAATTATCAAATCGTGCACTAAGCTCCGGTACCTGGAGTTAGAAGGAAATTCCAAGTCATATGCTGAGTTCAAAGACCACTCGGGTGTAAAAGCTAATCAAGGTATAGATTCAAGGTTACTAAGCAACTCTACTTCTTTGAAGACGCCATAATGGGAATTTAATTTAATTATTTTACATTTGAATAATAAATGATCGAAAGACTGTGGACTTGTCTAGTAATTGTGAATAATCGCACGCAAGAAAACGAATGTTGTCAATGTTGTTTTCAAAATTATTTGCGGGAATAAAGAACATCTTTTTTTTCACAGACCGCGTGAACTCCCGTTTTAAATAGCTCTGTATCTAAAAAACACACTCGAAAGGGTTTTATTTCGCAAGTGCTTCAGTTGCTAAGGTGCATTAAATTGCACCCTTTGTGTTAATCTATGTAGCCACCGGTTGGGTTTAGTGGGATCTCTCGCTGGGAGTCTGTTCGCAGGCTATAACCTATCACTCTAACAAATGGTTAACATACATTCAGCGGAGAAGACTTCCAAAAGAGGAGCGACAAGAACTTGTTTCCTGCCTACGAATCACCAAAACTGTTTTGGGTCCTTCGAAAGTTTTGGGGTGTAAATATAACAACAGAATCTCACAGAGGGTGAATGAGTATGAGTGTCTCCCACAACGACCAACCGTGAAACATTGATTTTGTGTTTCAACAAAGTACAGTAAAACCCTACCTTACAGTCACCTCATTAATACGGACACCTCGCTATAACGGCTGTCTTTTTTGTCTCGGCGAAACGCCCATACGTTTTCTTCTAAGAAAACCCCGTTAATACGGTACCCCCTTAACACGACCAGCGGTCACATTCTGAAATCCCAACATGTATTTATTCAACCTGCGTTTCCTAACTTTATTATTGCCTTTTCTGTCCGACTATTTGGGTGATACTAAAACAATTAGACCCTTCGCTCTCAAGGGCCTTGGGTCAAAAGCCCATTCGGCTTCGCCTCATGGGTCTAATTTGGCTACGGGTCTAATTGTTAAATATATACTGAACAGACGCACGGCAACATGGAAGCTGTTTGTTATCTCGATAGAAACGCGGTACATGTTTTCTGTTTCTTAAATATACTGATTCAAGTTTCAAGTTTTTTTTTAATTTGTATCTACATTCCGGTGCTTATTAAAGACAGTTGTTTTAGAAGTGCAATTGTGAGGTATCTGTTAAGACGGAGGAGCTCAGATTTAGACAAGTCATGAAATTTAACATTTTCACGGCCTGTTGACTCCCGGAGATTTTTGTCAAAAACGCATATTTTGGACCGGAGATTTTGGACATTTTCAGCCTGGATATGAGCCAAATGAGTTCGAGCCCCAATCTACTCAAAAAGGCATTTGGAACAGGACAACATGTATTTCCTTCCACTAGCATCGCGTTTTATGACATTTTTGCTCGGGCAGGCGCAGAAATCAGAATTTCGAGATTTTTGGGTGAGAAAGTGACCTACTTCTTTAGGCTTTTCTTTTTTTGGCCTTTCCTTTTTCTCCTTTCTTATCTTTTCGCTGCAGTGATTGACTTTTTACTGGGCTTGCTTCAAGTCCAAGAATTCCCGAAGCTTCCCAAGAAAGCATCATCGAGAACATTTTTGTACATATTTCAGACTCCATTGACCCAATCACTCTGATCTGGGTATCATTGGAAAGATCTTTTCCTCCTGCAGAACTTGATAATACGTGATGCCAATTTTGGTCAAAGGCGATGACGTCAGAAGTGGAACAAAGACTCCTCACGGCCGTTTACTGCCGGCACAGGCGTCAGTGGGATAACGGGGTTCCACTGTACTACAATTCACACCAAAAAGCAACGGCACAAAAGAAGAATATTTTCAAATATCGCTTGTCAAACGAGAAAGCCTGGGCAGAATACTAACATTGAAGACCCGCATTGAGCATAAGTAAATTAGTTGAGCAAGCGATCCTTTGCTCTGTTCATCCATGCATTCCTTTTACTTTATTTTGAAGTAATGTTTTCCTTCAAACTTAATCGTTTTCTAGCGTATATGAAGTTATCCAAACTCAAATGCTAAAGAAAAGCAGTAACCAGAAAAACAGAGCTTTAAAGAGTGAGTCATATGTCTTGAGTGACTTTGAATACAAACCAGCGGTGGATCGCATGAGTGTCCACCTATTGTCAAGTCTCACGCACTTCTTTTTTTACGGAAAATGAAAGCATGAACAAAGGTAAATATTTAACGTTTTTAAAATGCTCCACACCTGAAAAATGGCTTTGACATAAAGTGCCAAGAAGTCTGCATTCCCCCGGCGTTTCCAAACACTCAGAACTTGATTTTGTTATTAAGTTTCAAAAAGTGAGTAGGATATGGGGAAAGTATTGAACTTTGGATAGTGGAAAACATAACGTTAGCCTTGATGTAGTTTTGTTTTAAGGTTTTTTTTTTCTGCAACTTTTTTCTGCAAATTTTTGTCGTTTGTCCGGGGCCAAGTGAGCTCCCTCTTTGAACAAACGTGCAAAGTTGTAAACAAATACGTCTATGCGTGTACCAATGAATTTATCCACTCTGTCCACTGTGCGTGCGAGAAATACATCCACAGAAAAAGCAAACGTGTGAAATAATATGCGTTAAAAAAAAAACCTAAGAAATAATTATGTTTTTATGTCCACGAAAATATAGATATGAATTCCAGTGGCGAAGTTACCACTCGCGATAATCGGGGGCACTGATGACCTTATAGCCTTGACATGAAAATCGAAATTTTTTCTCATTTTTCAATGGACTACATTTTAGGTTCAAAGAACACTCACGTAAACACAATCACCAACGTCATCTTCAAATTTTACTTCACTTGAGCAACAAATTTACTTTTACATTATTTTTGTTCAGTTTTCATTATCAAAAGCAAAATTTACATTAGCCGTCATCTTGAACTTGGCTGTTAAAGTGAGTACGTAATACAGCAGTCAGGCTCACTACAATGATAATCACTCCTGCGCATGCTCCACATATCAGCGCCACTTGTCTCTTTTTTGATTCGTCCTCATTTTGGCCAGCTTCTACACAAGAGCAACAAAACAAGACAAAAGCAAACGGAATGTTGGCTTGAGAGAGAGAGAGAGAGAGAGAGAGAGAGAGAGAGAAATATGACAAATGATGGCCAACAAAGTCAAACAGTCCTCTTTTTTTAGTGGCCTCGTTAATCTTTCCTAAAACAACTACTAACTGAAGGCTAATGAAATAAGAAAAAGTCGAGGTACATACAGAATTCCCCAGTTTTCACTGATATTGGCGCGAAAAATTGTCTTGTCTAAGTGTAAATTCCAGAAATAAATATCAAGAATTGGAAAATCAGAGGTTACTTTTTGGTTCGTCTTGCCGAGTGTAATTTACTTTGAAGCGGGGTACTGGAGGTGGGGGCGCAATTTATGGCTAGGTCACACTGAATAATATAAATTTTCCAATTTTACGCTTGTAAGGGCCTATTGCAGAGCATATAAGGAAGTGATGGATGACAAGTGGGTGGAAAAGAAAACGGCAACGACATCTAAAATTGTCAATAAGTATCACTATTTGAAAAGAATGATAAAAACAGCACCGGAAAACAAACACTTGGTCGTGGTGACCGGATGACTTATGTTTTGGATGGTTTTACCAGTTTTTGGTTGTCTGTGTTTAGTTGTTGGGATACATTTGACAGGTATTTGTACAGTAAACCAATGGCATTGCCCAGGATGGCATAATTTTCTTTGTTTAAAAATATCCCGTTTAGGAGGATTTTTTTCATTGAAACCAATTACGGTCTACGGAGCAAAAAGCAAGCAGTCCCTGATGTATCTTGTCACGTGTTATGTCTAAGGTTTCGTTACATGTAGACAGTTACAGTGATGAACGGAAATCCATAGGGGATTCTTGTTGTAAAACTCAGTTGTAGTGTTCACAAGCAACACTGACCTTGTGTCGTGGTATTTGTAGTTGGTAGTACTTTGTTCGATGTGGAATGAATTACTGAGCTTGTTCCTGTGGGTTGAATTGTGTCGCTCGAATTGGTGTCATTCACACGTGACCATGATACAAAACTGTTTGCTGATTGCGAGAACTGAGAACTCACTGTCGGCGTTATGGTTGTTCCTTTAGATGACCCAAAGAGATGAAGTAAGTTTTGCTGTTAATTCATTGTGTCCTGACAAGAGTTCATTGAAATTTCCACTTCTAATAGCTATTACATGCACTCTAAAACACCCTTTTAGCGTTTCCTGGTCACACTGGCCAAGAGAAACTGACGAATGCCTTCACTGATCGTCCATGTGTGGCTACGGACTCGGCGCCAACTTCAGCTCTTTGGGCAGTAAGTCCTTTTTTAGGCTGAAAAATTTTACACAGCCGGTCGAAATGCCTGAAGCGTTCAGGAACATTTCTGTCGTCTTTGCCATACGACTTTGTATAAGGTACTTTGTGAAAAAGGGGTAAGTTAACGTCGGTATCGGTGGTAACCATTTATATTAAGTGTCTTTCCCAAGTACACTACGCGCTGACCTCTGCGAAGGCTCGAACCCAGACCACCCGATCCAGAGTCCAGCTCGCTAAACCTTAGGCCACCTTGGTAAACTCGGCAAAACGTTGGTATCACAGGGTAAACAATACACAACAACATCCTTTGTTTTACTTTTCATGTTACAACTTGATTCAAATTAATTAAGAGTTATAATTATGTAAGAGTACTGGCAACGTGAAATAACCAGTGGGTTAAAACTGCCAGATTGCTAGTTTACAAGCTGATTATGCATAAAATGGTCGGACACACACCACACAACACACACAGACACACACCTATCTATAATCGTTGGATGTTGTCCTTCAGAAGCATTTTAAATGAAAATGGTAAAAATTCAACTGAGGCCTTCCACTACTGTAAAATGATATTAAAATCGTTTAAAAAAAATCCAAGCTTTCGCCGATCTACGGCATCATCGCGAATTCGGGGACCTTTTCTTCTAATAATTATTTTAACATATCTAGAGACTCTTTGTACTTTGACACTCGCTCATTAGATCATATCATTCATTTTTATTCATATTTGTATCTTATTATTTAGCTCATACATTTTAGCCCCCCACATTCTTTCGCTTTTCACACGTTTTTACTTAACATCTGTATATAAGCCTTACGCGGAATATTTTCTCTTATCCCTGATGATGCCGTAGATCGGCGAAAGCTTGGATTCTTTTTAAACGATTTTAATGTCATTTTACAGAAGTGTAAGGCCTCAATTGAACTTTTACCATTTACACCTATCTATATTTAGATTACGCCTAAATCACCTATCACCTATATTTATACTTATAAATGTTGAGTTTTGCTATGTACCTGAAATCATTTTCCACCTTGTAAAAAATTGGGAAATTAAGATGACTGCATAAAAACTGCGTGTCTGGATTGAAAACGCCATTATCATCTAAACCAGGAGCTGCCCGGGTAGTTCGAACTTTGGACCTTGATTTCAGGACAAAAACAGCGAAGTCCGTTAGCAAATTAGTTGGATTATCGTTTCCCAAGTTTTCACTTATATTTATATTGATTCATTTTTTGAACATATTTTTCTAATTCATGCTTATTGCACGAGGTAATTGAAACGGTGTGCTCTCTTGTTGACTTTACAATTTCACAAAACAGCCCCTTACATCAGCTGTTGCTGCGATGTACAATTTATACAGTGAGTTCTGCGGATTTCGATCTTTCGATAATTGGAATGAAAAAGAGCTAGAGAAATATTTCAGTCCTCAAGCAGTTTACTTGTATATCGTAAGATTTCGTAATTTAAGTTGTTGTCCGTTGTTACAGCGTTTCTGATTAATTCAAAATGAAAATCGTAAGAAATTATATTCTTGATTTAATTTCAATTTATTGTAATTTAGCCAAACGCCTGCCAGCACTTTTCATGTAAATTGCCAATATTGTATAGGAACCACCATGCTAAATATATTGCTCACGTTTCAAAACGACCGAGTGAAGTTTCCGCTGAACTAATTTTGCCTAGGCTTCTTCAGTATTTCATGGATTGTGTCTGTTTTAAATTTGCATTTGCGTTTCAGATAAGCTTTGGTAATTTTGTTGCATTATATAAAATTCTTTTCCATCAGTATAATTGTTTCGTAAATTTGCATATGTTACCACCTGGGTAAAAGACGAGTGACGTGTGCGGACGACGTTCACAAAAGAATTTGTAATTCTCTATAATCAAAAGTTTATACGGTAATCAAAGGCCTACACAGAGTACGAGCAAAGACGCGAAAATAACGTGCCACGCTCAATATAACTTTCAAGAGTTGTCTTGTGAAAATGCCTCCTAACTGCTTGATTCAGAAGAAATCCAAAAGCACATTGGCACTCCCTGATTCTAAGTCCACACTTATTTTAAATTTAACTCTCGCAAAATTTTTATGCTACCCCCATTTAGCTCAATTTCTAGCCGCTGGTCGGAAAGCAGGCTACTCTCATCAAGAGATGTAATTTGTGATAATTCCGAATCAGCATAAATTACTATTTTGCCGGCATGGAGCAGAGGTTTCGGGACAGCTTCGGTGTGTGCAGTGGAATCAAAAAGACAAGTTACCGTTAGCAGGGTGAGACATTCCACGGTCAGCTTTCGCCGTGTACAGTTGTAAAGTTCATTTTCCATTTTCTCGGTTTTTCTTCGTTATGCACGAATGATACTTTCCGATTTTTTCATGATTCTTTAGTTCTGTCATTTAATTACTATATTTGTGTACACAATAATACAATTTGTATTGTATTACACTGCGTTCAATTAGGATACCCAAAACCCCAAGGGTGGCAACACTGCCTTGGTTGGAGGCATACGTCCCCCTATTTTTTTCCACCTGGTGGCTTTTAGGGATTTTCGTGTCCGGCTTTGGGGCACTTTGTTTTCACACTTCAGTCATAGTTTTCGAATCTTTGTAACATCTGCTGACATTGAATAAATGGCACGGTGGCTTGGCTGTCTAACGCGACCAATCTAATCACCATATGTGTCCGGATTTATGTCCGGATGAGTAGTGGAGGCAAGATGGTTTTGTTTTGTATGCAATTTGCAATTGAGCCTGGGTGCCCTGTGGGTTGAAGCGAGCAAGTGAACGGTCGCTCAGCTAGGTACCAATCTCTCGCGACAAGATGGCGACGAGAGGTGCTTCTGATGAGGGCTATAGTTGAGGGCTACGATGCTATGTAGGCTTCACTTTCATTCTACCGTACTGGTTTTCATTGGAATCTTTTAAGGTATGGTGTCATGCAAGTTAAATTTTGTAGAAGAAGTATGTACACACTCGGAACTTGTTCACTTAGAGTTAGTATTATAAACTACTCCTATAAAGCTACCTTTTCCAAATTTAAGCTTAACTTAAGCTAAAGCTTATTTCTTAACAGGTGTTCCCTTTTTGAAATGAAAAGTTTTAGATACGTTTATCGCTGAAAAAATTAATATATTGTTGACAAATATGACCCTATCTTTGTACATCACATTTCAGAACGATGCCCTAAAATCAGAATTCTTTAAACCTTCCTCGTGAGACGTAAAGGTGGTAAAGTGGACATTCTACCAACTATGTGAAAGGTCACGAAAAGAGTTACACTTTCTCGAAGTCCTTTCCACTTAAAGTTAATCCCAGCACATAACACTTTTATCACCTACAATATGCCAAATTTTCAAGAGGAAATTTGCTCCTGAGCTGTTTATCCAATCAGAAACAATAATGTCAATTTTCATGTCAGTCAAAAAGACAAACAAACGTGCAATCGCAAATGAATTATTGCCAGGCCAACTGTGACTTAGCTTTCCAGGCTTTCATTTGACCTTGATCGGTAATTTAGAAACAAAAATTCTTGGAAATGACCAAGCAGACTAAACGAGAGAACAAGGATAAGACATTTTACAAGGAAAATGTTCCCTAGTTTTTGGAAGCCTGAATCTACCTCATGCTGAGCTGTGACTATGTAATATACGAGGAGTGAAGGAATGAGTTACTATTAAAGAATTGAAATCGTGCTTAGCATGCTTATGTAGAGTTATGGATGTATGTGGGAAGTTTGGAGAGCGTGAGAGTTGCCTGAGGCACAGCCGAGAGCAACTCTAGCTTCTTGAGCTCGATATATGCACAGCTATAAGCATGAACAAATTCTTTTATAACCTAGTGAAAACAACTTGGGGGCTAAGACATGTTTTGTTTGTGATTGACTGTAGAGTTTTCACAATGCATGGTGAAGGAAAACAAAGGATCCTATTGCCTGGTTAAAAAACACACTACAATGAGTTGAGCAACAATTGAATGAAAACGTTTCATCTGGTTTCTAAAATTGCGGATGAAAAATTTGCTTCTTCAAATTAATTATAATGAAGATGTAGGCAAACAAAGTCAAAAATGGTCAATGAAAATAAAGACAAACAAAGTCAAAATACTCAAGTTTTAATAAACATCTTAGCTAAGGCTCGAAGTAGTGTTTAAATTGTTCAGAATGAAATTCACATTGCCGAAATTTTAACAAAAGGAACTCGCAGCTAAACTCCATGGAAATTTTGCAGCTAAAATGAAACTGCACACGTCATGTTACTTACGCATGGCCGTCTGTAAATAGAGATTTTTACCGTGATGTCTCAGTAGGAATTTGGTAGGACCAGCATGTGCGCTGTGTTATAACATTATTTTTCTCTCATAGCCTAGTCCAGTCCTCTGTGAGAAAACATTTCCCCCCTAAGGGGGGACATCTCTGCAGCGATACTGCAGGCCTACACTTCCATTAGCCTGAATGGCACTGTGGTTGGCCTGTATAATACTCAGGTTACTCTTGTTTTGGCCTTTCCAAGAATTTTGTTTGCATTGTTTTGGTGGTTTTGGCTCATTTATGGTGGTTTTGTCTCATTGTTCTGGGTGTTAGCACATGCTCAGATGCCATGTAATAGACTACTTTGGTGTACTGGTCTTGCCCTTGCCTACAGAGGATTTTATTGAGAAATTGTCCTGATCTGTCTGCATTGCTACAACTTTTCTTCGGCTAATATAATTTTACCATTATAGTTTGCATGCTCAGTTGTTAGAGGTCATTTATTGTTTTTATCTGATAGGATTTATTTTAGAGGATATTAAACTATGTTAAACTCCTTGCACACACAGTTTGGTATTCAGTGCTTTTGTAGGGTTTCTTTTAGCACTGTGCATGAGCGACTTGTCATAGAATTTCTCAGATTCTGAACTCATAGAAATATAAATTAACTGGCTTTCACTGATAGCAATATTTAAGTTTTCCATTTCTTATTTGATTTCTGTCTTTGCAGACTTTGCAGACTTTCTGGCTAGTTTACAAGAGTAAACAATTAAAATGTTTACAGCCTATGGAATGAGGACTTTAACTTTGTCTACAAGCGCACGGTTTCTGCGAGTTTGTCCCTTCCTGTCTCAAAATTTTCCATCATATACTTTCAAAGAATTCAGCAAGTCATACAGCAACTCATGGCCAGGAGATGTGATTGTTAAACCAACAAAGAGAAGTAACAGCCTGCCCTATGTCAACCTTCCAGACTCCTACTTGTCTACTAACTTAAAGTCATCACGCCCAACTAAAGTTAAAATGATAATTGAGAGGAAAATAATGTCCCTGAAAACAGTGAAAGAGCAACTGAAATTTTTTACGGAGGCTAAGTATGTGGCAGAGACTGTAAACAAGATTGCCATACTTTATAGCATTGCTAAGATCATAGAGGGAGATGAGGAACAGAAGGACGTACTAAAACAACATAAAAGCACATACATGGAATTGCTGGACTCTATTTCAAAAGAAGTGTCCAAGTGTCTGCCTCAGAATGTGGCCACATTAATGTGGGCATTAGGAATAAATCAAGTGAAACATCCAAAGCTGTTTCACCTTTGCGAGAAGAAGATTCTGTCTCGGGGTACTTCAGTATTTGACAATAAAAATATCTGTCAGATTTTGAGTGGATGTGCAAGCTTTAACATGGCAAGAAGTGAAATATTTCCCAAGTTTCAAGAAGCTATTTTAAATGGAGAGGTGAAGATCTGTGATTTTGAAAATCACCAACTGTCTGGAATAATAATGTCATTTGCTAAAACAGAGAATGGTTCCATTAAACTGTTTGAGGCCTTCTTGGAAGAAATTCTGTCAAGAGACTTCACAATGATTAACAGTAATGCTTTAGCTGAATTTGTGTGGTCATTTGCAAAGAAAGCAGTGGAAGCAGACAAGTTGTTTGACAGAGTAGAAGAAGAAATTCCAAGACGAGCAACAGCTGACTTGAACAAAACTAGTTTTATTACTAAGGTACTTTGGGCATTTGGCAAGGCTGGAAAAGGAAGCAAGCAATTTTTTGACTATGTGGACAATGGTCTTGTCTCACTTGGTGTGGAGAGGTTTAACAATGTTGAGCTCTTAGACATCATTTGGTCTTTTGGAAAGAGGAGTTTTATAAAAGCCATGGTATTTGATGTTGTTAAGGAAGAGTTACTCAAACGTGGTGCCCATATGCTTCACACCCATGAACTTGTGATGATCCTACTTTCATTTTTTGCTGCCCAAAGGCATGACAACAAGTTAGTTACAGAAATTGAAACTGAGTTGTGTCTGAGGAATGGAAAGCAGATTGCCACTACTCAGTTATGTCAAGTTGCCTGGTCTCTTGGAAGGATGGGAAAAGCAAGCAGTCAACTGTTTGATGTAATCGAAGCAGAGGTATTTCAGCGTGGGTTACATAAATTTTCTAAGGAGGAAAAATTCTTACTTATGCGAGGATTTATTGAGGCCAGCAGAGGAAGTAAAAAGTTCTATGAATTTTTATTTTCTTCCATTTCAGAAAAAGATTTTACTAGTTTTACTGCAAAAGACCTACTTGAATTTGCTTGGTGTTTCTCTGAGGCTGGTGTTGAACCAGGAACACTGTTTGATGCCTTAGAAAAGGAAATCCGAAATAAGGAGAAAGAGTATTTCAGTCAGATACAGGTAATGTCCATTAAGAAAAGTTTTCTAAAAGTTGGAAAGGGAAGCAAGGAACTGTTTGAGCTGTAGGTACAGTTTGTAATCAAATGATCAAATTGGTGACCAAATGAAGCCTAGAGACTAGTTTAAAGTTAATTCCAGATCATTTAGTTTTTATCTGTAGGTTGAAGAGCTGTTATTACAGCTGAGTCTTGCGGTTAAATATTCTTTTGTTCAAAAAGTTATACAAACGAGGTGAAAGGGTCAATACGTATGATTTATTGACCAAGTGTTGAGGTCAAGATGGCTGGATATTGGCCAAGTTCTTTTTTTGCGTGTTTATGGACCGAGACGGAGTCGAGGTCCATAAACTCGCAAAAAAAGAATGAGGCCAATATCCAGGCATCTTGACCGAACAATCTGGGTCAATAAAGGATGCATTATAGGGCTTTTGGGGAAATTTTTCTTGCGGGACACGGCGGGTAGTCCCAAGCGGGCAAGATAGCTCCATCTTGCCTGCTCGGGTAGCCAATCACAGCACAGGATTTGATTCATCTTGCCCGCTCATGGAGCTAGCCATATATAAATAAAAAGAAAAACTGACCCTTTTGCCTTGTTTGTATGTCAAACCGCTGATAACTGTAAAACCAACTAGTATCTTGTTCTTTGTAATTATTGTAGGTGAATTACAAATCTGAGCTCTTCTAGGAAACTGAAGTGTGATTTAAGTCAACAATTTATTACCAAATATACATGGAACAGTTTTTGAAAAGTTTTTAAGATATCCAAGAAAGTTTTTTGATTGTATGGAGACTTATTTACTTAGTTTCTTTCCATTTCTGGGCTTTTAAATTTCGTTTCAATGATAACTTACATTAAATAACGTTTATTGACGTTTTACATAAGAGATTAAATACTAGCTAATATAACATTGTAACACAGGGACAGTCACAGTCCACAACCCAATACAAAAGTGTTGAGAGGGTTGAGAGTTTTGGTCTTTCTGTCCCCTCCCCTATTCTCCTGTGTATTGTGTTCAAAGCTTACGGTAATCAGGTGAACTACCAAGAACTACTTTTCCCTTGGGTTTGGCTATAAAGGACATTGCTGTCCACACTTGTGGCAGTATTTTCTGCATGCTGAATATTTTAAGTTAAAACGAGCAGTACAAATATCGAGCCATAGTTAATAGAGGGAAATGGTTAGGAAACCTGGCAAAGTTCTTTGTTGTATGTTTTTGTTGGCTATTTTGGGGGTTGACCCTGCACAAAACCTGACAAAATTCAAAAGGTGGTTGTGTTTGCTCATACAACTAACCATTGTGATTACGTAATTCATGTATAGTCTGTGAGCATAAAACAAAAGCTGCGCAGTGTCAAGAACCTTCTAACATAAATCTCAACCACTTTATTTGCTTCTTTGATGTTTACCAGGCTTCTTAACTATTTCCCTCTATTAACTATGATCGAGCCCTTCACATCTGGTTCAGAATGCAACCTTCCATTTACACGATATTAATGTGTGACCTTTATATGAAAGCTCTTCAGCATGGCATTCGCATGGCTGTGCTAATACGCCATTTTACAGTTGAGTGCTCAGTTACCTGGCCTATGAATGTAAGCGAGGTAGGAGGTGATTTTGTTTTGATACAGACTTCTCTGCTTTTCTCATTGAAATACCAACTTAAAACAATTTGATTTACACAACAAAAGCAGTGAGGTCTGTATCAAAACTGGTCACCTGCAGCCTTGCTGCCATTCAAAGGCCAGGTCACTGAGCAGGAAACTGTAAAATGGTCAATTGTGCTGGACACCTATCAAACACTAGAGCAGTTTTCACTTCAGTGCACAGGGTAATAGAGTCCTAAAGTGTGATGTCACAAAAAAATAAATTTGAGAAATTATGGGATTTGGCACCATTTTCGAATAGAGCGTCCTTAAAAAAGGGTCTTTGCCAAAAATTACCTCTTAATTGTAATTCCCAACCGAAATATAAAGGATGAAAATTTGGTACTGCCCCATATAAATCTCTCTAATTTTGAGTCAGTTCTAAACTGAAGGAACTGAAACAAATTTTGAAGGGTTTGTATGGGATGCTATCAAACTTTGATCCCTTATATCTCTATCAGGAATTGCAATTCAGAGCTAATTTTTGGGATGAGGGCATCTTTTAGGATCCTCTATAAGAATATTATATCAAATCCCATAATTTCAAAAATTTTATTTTTGTGACGTCATCACTTTAGGACTTTATTGGCTTCTGCTTTCGTTTTATAATACTGCACTAAGCGATTGGTTTAAAACTTGCCCCACTTTGTCGTCCAATCAGAAGTAAATCCAAAACCAATCGTGACTCACTTGCACACGCTTTCCCGCGCTTTGCGTGGGATACATATATTTGCTTTGAGATTTGACTGGTTCACTGGATTGTCTGTGTAATTTGTGATTGCCCTGAGTTGAAAGCCTCTCCACTTCCACGTGGTGCTGTTTATTATGTTGTACAAGGAGGTTCTAACCTCCACTGAACTAATAAAAAAATGTTATTCCTGCTGTGACTCACGAGTTCTTCACTGACTGACTCGAGCAAGTGAGAAATTTGGTTTTGGTAAAACCCTGCTTGTAAGATAATGGTCTGACACTCACTATTCTTTTATGTTTCGTTCAAGACGTTTCGGCTGGCGCTTGAGCCTTCATCAGTTGAAATATTAATGTTATAGTACCCGGGATTCAAAAAGCAGCACGTCGAATGCACGCTTAGAAACTCGTGCCATAGGAGATCTGTAGTCAGTACCTTGCTGCGCAGGGCACAGAACATCCCATCAACACAGAAAGGGAAACGCGAAGAAATGAAACGAGTCAAGGCTGTACTGCGAAATTATCCCTCATCCTTCATCAGTAGCTGCGAAGGATCGCTGTCGAAACTCCCTACCGATCTACCATCCAATGGTTTCGTGGTGCTAGCCTATTTGCAGGACATTTCGGAAAGGGTTAGTCGAATCTTGAGGCAACAACAAATCAAAGTCGCCTTCAAACCATTGAGAACAGTGAACAGAGTTTTTTTGTTCAAAAGAAGTTCTTAATAACCTTAATTGGTAATTGGAGCTCGAGTTGTACAATTCAGGGAGTAATAACTGGTTTTCAAACGCCTCGCGAAAACAGTCTCCTTTCAGGCATGAAACTGCACTAGTTCATTTTTGTTTCATTATGTAATCAAACATATTAGTTAGTAGTAGTACTTGTTTATATATTTACAATGTTTATTTTTCTCGAAGATATTAGTTCCTTAGCTACACTACAGGCCTAGTTACACTATAAATTCGAGACAAAATAAAGTCATTTACGTATGTATGTAATCAAGCGCGATTTTGAAATTACTCGCCTGATTGGTCCAAATACTATTGCACAGTTGGGTTCGCCCTGGGTATTTTGGCTCGACTGCTCAGTCTCGCCAAAATACGAACCCGGGCTTGACCAGTCTCGCCTGATATGCTGTCGAAGCGTACCTAATACATACTATTGGGAATAATTGGTTAATAGCTATATTTCATCATAATTCTAATACATGCATACGGTGGGCTGTTGCAGCCTCTACTTGGGTTAGCAAGCAAGCTGAACCTGTCGGTTTTTAAGGGAATATAACGTCTTGTTTCATGCTGTCGGCGTAAAATAAACTTCTTGGTAGCTTTCAGGGTAGGCTCGATTACCAGCCGCTGTAGGAACGTAAACAAGACTCGAGAGAGCAGTGGAAATCGAGCCTACCTTCAGGGCAGGACGATTGTCCTAGAGGATTTTTTTTGACAACAGAGCGCGCATGTGTGGCGCTTTGCGATTAACCGCGTACCGCGTGCGAAAATAGTTTAATAATGATTCGTTATAGCTCCGTCAGTTAGACGTGTCATCCTTCATTTTCTTCTGTCGTGTGTGTAACAAGTGGTAGGGCAATTAATGTATATTCTTATCAGCTTGTTTATTGTCCGTTATGTGTTTTTACTTCTTATGTGAGTCCATATGATGAGAGTTAGTCCCACGAGTAACACAAATCCACCCGTGCAACTTGCAGCGATGAGTGCAATCTTTTTCTTTTCTTCTGAGTCATCTTCAATATCGTCATCTTCATCATCTTCTGTTGTAATGGTGGAGAAGAAGCAAACGGTAAATAAACAAACTGCTGCTATTGCTAGAAAGTACCATGACGTATTTGACTTACTTGTTGTAGTTGGGAAGGTAGTTGGGGAGGTACTCGTTACGCTGCTGTGGAAACTGACAGTCACTACTGATGAAGGATTTACAGAGGATGTTTGTTGTTGAATTAGTGAATAATTGGACGATACTGTCATAGACATATTGACGGTCGCTGTCTGATTGGGAACACTGGTTATCGTTTGTTGAATACTGGGGGATGGCGTCAATGAAATGGATTGTCCTGTTGAACAAACAAGTAAAAAGGAAAATAGTCAATTGGGAACTATCACTGTTATCTAACAGCTGTTTCGCTGAACTTCGAATCGAGAGGCCCAGGTTCGTGCACTGCCGGGGTCATCGCGTTGTGTTCTTGGGCAAGACAGTTTAATCTCACAGTGCCTGTATCAGCAGTGCTGCCGGTGTGTAAAGTGTCTTGCCCAAGACTGGGTGACCCAGGTTTATAAACCCGGCGATGGACAAGCATCCAGGGGGGAGTAGGAAAACTCATAATCACTACATGTTCAGGAAACCGTACCGGAGATAAGGACCAGCCTGATGGGCCGCTAAGTTCAAACACAGACTCTGCCGACACAAGCGACTGAGATGTATGTGTATGTGAGAGGAAAGAAAGATAAATGAACACATGCAACCCAAATAAGAATAACAACTGGCAGGAGGTTAATAGTTCTGTCAATGTCTGTGTCAATTTCAAGCCCACTCATTCTCCGGAACATTTGACGGACATAATTGACATTTGCCCCATGGGGCAGCTGGCGCATACAAAATCCCCGTGGGGAGGGGGGGGGGGGGGGTTCGTGAGAGAAAGCTAATTCCTGGAAACAAAAATACCATCCGTTTTTATTATGAAATTGTCAGGCAATAACGTACCTTGGAAGCCGGGATTTTTTATTAAACTGACCTTCTTGGCCCTTTTGTCTCAACCAAACACCAATACCATACTCGCTTTTTGCCTCGTTTTTCTCGTACATGGAAGACCAAAATGAATTTTTGGGGGAGGTGATGGGGCATAAGCTAGTTTTCAATGGGTTAAATTTCAGAAATAGAATTTACATCTGCGTTCTTTACGTAGGGTTAATCCTTTCGATGTTTAATACAGCAAGATTTCGTTCTTTTAAAAGTACCGATTTATAATTCTTTGCATTTGACTAAATTGTCAAATGCCCCGCCCCCGGGCAGCCTATTGCGAGCAAATGTCGGTTGGTAGGGATACCAGTTAATTAAATGCTGGGAAAAGAAGGTCATAAAAACATCATAAAATCAAAGTTGAACAATAAATCAACAAGCAAGAAACTTTGTGATTTACGAACCTGCTAGAAAACTAATACAAGCTGCTAGAATAATCTCAGTTGGATAAATGACCATTTTTAGTTGCATCATCTGTTAAACTAGAATAACATATGGCGTTAATAATGGCTTGAATATCTGCTTGGAACAAAATATGAGCTGCTGTCAGGCAGATTCACTGATTATCTAACCTCGTTTACCTTAACCACGACAAAATATCCATAAACAATGGTAAATCAACAAACAAACAAACAAGAAGCAATGCCGGCGATCTTTCCGACATAAGGAACTATCGCCGGATGTGACTCAGGGTAAGTTATGACTGTAGTGTGTACAAAAAGGAAGTCGGTCCCTTCCTCTTGAGGAGGCCTTACGTTCATTCAAGTAAATAAATATCTAGCATTAAGTAAAATTAAAGTTCTCTTGTGAGGTTCAAGCTCGACAACGTACTCATTAAAATAGTCTGTAAGAATATGAAATTTGAATAACATGTAGAAAGATTTCAGTTTCTGAAGAAGAAGACAAATGTGAAATAGATAAATAATAAATGAATTTAGGTGTCGATGTGTTAAGCACTGCTGTGCTAATTGGGAACAATGAAATAAGCGAACAATTATTGAAAATTGAACAGAAACTTGTTAAAAACCCGAACTGGTGGGAGACTGAGCAGTTGGCTAATCACTAATCAAATTGTGAGTGACAATTTCTATTCTAAGAGATGGATTTTATAGAAAGGTAGAAAATATCGTTCCGACTTTGAAACACAATTATCTTCATTACAAGATATCGGTGAACCTATGACTTCTACAAATAATTACCTTAAAATACTCAATTAGCAAAATTCATTTGTTCTCTAATCACTCTGTAGTGAAACGGGAACAAATCTTTTTCACGCTAGATATAATGAACGCAGACAACAATCAGGAATAGGCATCTCGTTCATTGATAGCTACACGGGCAAAGGACAGGAATAATCGCTTCACAAATCAGCGAGGACGCAAAGCTACTTACAAGCTCTCAAATATCTACAATAATAACTTATCTGAATATTACAGCAATATGCAGAGGTAAAGGATAACAGTGACAGGAAAATTAACAGAATGATAGAGAGAGATACCGCAAGTAACCTTGAAACTGCAAAAAAACCTTATTCATGTATACCTGACAACAAATAATCACGCGCACTTCCGAAATAACTCACACGACAAATACCAGTGGAACACATCCGCGCTAATGAAGTGTGCATTCCTATTAAACGCGAGAAAATGCATTTCATCTTGCTTTGATCTACGCAATATTCCTCCTTCAAATCAAACCGATGTAACTTGATTTCCCTATCATAACCTCATTATATGTTCACGATAGTCATTACTGTTTTAGTTTTAGTTTACAAAAGCTTTTGCAACACTTTATGTCATGCAAATTAAGCTAGTTGTTGGTGTACAAAGAGTGAAGGAGTTAACACCAAACACAAATCCGTCATCCAGTGGCAGGGACGGGGGATTTGAAACCGGGACCTCCGGATTGCAAATCCAGCGCTCTAACTACTGGGCACGCCGCGTCCGCAGTAATAGAAAATGTAAGAGCTTTTTATCGGAACAGAACAGACAAAATCCCCGCAATAAGCGGTTGTCCATAGCGCGGGGTTCCCCTGTATTGCTCAGCAATAATGAACATGACGGAAACTGTCACGATTAAGCGCTAATTATATCCACTGAGGGGAATTGGTGAAACATCATCGACATTTGATTGTTTTATGATGACTATATATTCCTTGTCAATTATATCCCGGAAGATTGAACGAGCTTTTTGGAGTAAAAGGACCATTCTACAAGTAGTTTATGCTTGCAAACATTAAAAATGTGCTATGTTCTCTTGGTATGATACGTAAGGGACAAAAGTCCACAAAACATTGGTAATAGATATGCGGTGGTGTCTCTCTAAGTTTTCAAGCTGGATGCCAACGGGCTGGTAAACAGTGATTAATACATACATCGTATCAATATTCCGTAAACTGATAATGCTTCAAAACTTGTAACAGTTCTCATTAACGGTTACGTAATCAGAACATCGATTCAATATTCATTTTACACGGTGTGACTTATCGCGTATTCAGCCGGTTTACGTTTTTTTGGCTCGAATTAAGATGAATATATAGTCATTCAGTTGTTAGATTTTTGTTGTTTTCAGTGACTGCGTGTTGCAAAGTGACACTCATGGCGGTCATCAATGCTTTGTTTTCATTGTCTTCAAAATCCACAAACTCTTGTGATAATCAGAGTTGCTGATATAAAAAAAAAACACAATATTGTTGGGGGATTACGCGTTGCCAGTGGACCGGACATTCTGTTAGATATTTGATTTAACTTCACCTTTAAGGAGAGGAACTCGCGGTTTGTATCATCTCTTCCCTGCTTATCTAGACCCATCTACAAGTTCTTGTCATTACCAGTTGCAAATTGCTGACTGAATCTTTCGTATAGTTTATTCCTGATTTAAAGTGACAATTTTCGCTGCAAATTTTCATGAGAAATGCAGTTCTGAAATTGTCCCAGCCTTAGCTTTTTGGCTCGGCACAAAATTCAGAACAAAAACGAGAGTCGAATCTAGTGAAGGAGAATTAGCACATACGACGAATGACATTTAAAATATTTGTTCACAGTCCGCTTTTAGAACGACACCCACTTATAACACTTAAAGCATTAAGGTATAAAATGTCATCATTGTGGTGTGTTTGTTTGTCTAACAATTGAAGTGCACTTACCAATCTGCCTTCACGAAAAGCGATTGATTTGAGGAGCAAACGATGCGAGTTTGTTCCTGCAAACATACGACTCGATTATTCGTATTAAGAAGGCATAACAACTGGATTAATTTGCATAAAAGCCCAGCATCTGAATATTAATGTAATTTCTCAAAGACAAAAGTATCAGAATCATGAAGGTTGAGACCCAGTCCTCACAACGCGGGGGAATTTAAAAACACAGCAATCACCGGTCATTTTGGATTTGTGTTTGAGGAAAACTCGATCAGGGCAATCACATGATTATCGTGACGCCTTCGTGTTCGAAAAGCTCCGTTTTCAAAAACGTTTCCCCCAGTTTGAAGAGCATTTTCGAAAAGCCTTGTTTTCGTGTCAGATTAGTGCGGACGGTAGGCCTAACCGCAGAAAAAAAGCTGCGTTTTCAAATTTCTCCGGCGTATTGTAGAGCTGCCTCAGCAAGAGAAGATGAGGTGAGATGTACTTGTACTGTTTCAGCAGCTCTCAATTAACTTGAGTGAATTTTCACTAGGGCCCCTATGGATACCAGCCTCGTTGCTGAATGGGCTACCCTGGGCAAATTAAGTTACTTACCTACTTCATACCCTAAGACAGGCCTCTTAGACTCAATCTTGACTTTAAAAATGCTCAAAGTGTCATATTGGAGATAAATTTAACAAACTGACGTCAGTTTTTTATGCGTCTGTCCTCTTATTGGTGATAAATTGTGTCATAACATTGTCAAAGTGGCTGTGGAACCACGAGCCGCAGGCGAGTGGTTCCGCAGTAAACTTTGACATGTTATGACGAAGTTTATTATCAATAAGAGGACAGACGCATAAAAACTGACATCAGTTTGTTTTTTACAATAACAAGACCCCAAAATGGTCAAATGAATAAATGAGGGGAAAAGACGCCGCAAACTTGCCGTAAACAAAGATAAGTGAATTTTATTCAAAACGACGTGAACATTGTGAATAGCTTTTCTCGCTTTTTGATTGACTATTTAAAAAAGTCCATAAAATCTCATTGGTTAAAAAGTTGACAGTTTGACAGCTGAAAGTTGAACTTGAAAGCTTGCATAAATTAAAATTTTATCCGTCTGTACTCTTATTGATGATAAAAATGAGCCAATCAGCGCGCAAAAAATTAGACAGTTATTGTAAAAAACATTACGGAAAGGAGTATAGATTTGGGCTTAGTCCTCTTTCATGTTCGCGGGAAAATGGACAGGTCAGGGACTTGATTGATTGGGCAACCACGTTGTAAACGGTTGTATATGGGTCAAGTTCTGTTACTAGATCATTGACGTAGTTTACTGGTGTTTAGTTTATGTATTAAAAACGGAAAATAAACACAATTACTTTAGACAATGCAAGTCGTTGAACTATAAACATATGTGAATAACTCACACGAGAAGAACTTTTAATCAGTCCACTGTTTAATGGCAGTAAAGTAACCCACGAATATGCCGCTAATATGGGCATGATATGTGTCGTACCCTGCATACCCCTGTAATACCACTCCGGTCCACTCCGTTTCACTGACACTTACCATTGGGGGAGGGTTGGGGTGGTCCATTTTATCCAACTAGAGACCAGACCCACCTCGTCCTAACCCGAAATAAAATAAAGTATGGATGCCAGAGAACATCTGTACAAAGTGCTTGTTATTGGAGAATATGGTGTTGGTAAGTCTTTTTACGATCCTTTGTACTTTTATTGATTCCTCCTGATTGGTTGTGTACTTTTCTTTTGCCAGGGAAGGTAAGCAGGAAGAGTGGTCATTGAGTTACTTCCGTATGAGGTTTTATTCCTCCTTCACTTTCGGTATATTGGTCTTCAATGTTGGTTGTTTATATTTTGAGTGCAAACTCTTTTTTCTTTTTTTTTTGCCCTCGATATTTTATCGTCGAAGACGTCGATTATTCGGAGATACACTGAAGGTAAGTTGAGAAGAGGGCAAGTTTAATTGAACTGTTTGAGGCGATCACAAGTCTTAACTAAAACTCGTGACTTGAAAATACTTGATGTCACTTGATCGATGCTTGCTAGCCGGTTGACCTATATTACTCACTTGATGCAAAGGAACAAACTTTTCATTGACACTGTTTTCATGAATCCAGTCATATGTATCTATTAAATTAATGAAGGAGACTAATTTTTTTTATAAATGTACAGTTCACTAAATGTTTGTTTAATATTATTGTAGTTCAAAAAAGTGGGGCCTCGAAATGAAAAGTTACCTGCGGACAAAGATCTGATGTCTTTCTTCAGGCTCCAAATAAACAGGGTTGATTTTAGGCCAAGGGAAACAAAAATTTATTGCAAAATCAGAGAATTCAAAATAACCTTGTTCAAAGAAGCAGACAGTAAATGTCTAAACAGAAAAAAAAAGAGCAAATTATAGGGGAACCGAGGTTTGATTTCAAAATGAGCGGGAGGTCAACATAGCTGAGTTTGAATTAGTGGGGTCCATATTCTTATCTTTTTTCGGTAAGCTTATATGTTGTGGCTCAATTTTTTTTCCTGGTGTATGGTATTTTTTTATATGTATATGAAACAAAGGAAAATACCTAATAATGATTTTAATACAATTTGCACTAACGATAATGCTTAATCTCAACATGTGTATGTACCGGTATGAGCTCATATGCTCCCTTTCATTAAGTCTAGTTCCCTTTCCCCACTTCCCTATGAACAGTTCACAAGGTACTATCTAGATGGCTTGAGGGCTTAAGTTTCTGCACATCTGCAGCCTTAATCTGTTGTGGACTTTTGGCAGATATGTGTTGCATATATTTGTCTTTACTGTTATTATTATTATTATTATTATTATTATTATTAATTATTATTATTATTATTATTATTATTATTATTATTATTATTTGTTAATACTTCACTAGCAGCCACACAGGCAGCTGTGGTCTTCCCTCTGTTAAGTCTCCTTCTGTTTCCGTGCTATCTTTCTTGTCTGTTCTAATGGTATATGACTCACTGCTAATTGGTCTCTGGTTACAGTATTTGTTTTATGGAGATTGGTTGTAAAAGTATGGCTTATATTGCAGGCTTCTTCTCACCGAATTACAAGCTCACTATAGGAGTTGATTTTGCTTTGAAAGTCATATACTGGGATGAAATGACAAAGATTAATCTACAGCTTTGGTATGTTGTTTTGATTTTCAATGGGAATTAAGTAATCAGCATTGAACTAATTATCCTGGATACAAACAAACCAAACACTTTAAATACTCTAAATATCTTTTTCTTCAGTTTAGAAAAATCTCTATAATTTTCTCCATTTGTGTGCATTGAATTTCCAAAATTTATCTACCAGTAGCTTTTATTAATTGTTCATGACTGTGTCCCATTCAAAACTAAACTTAGCACTGAGGAAGGGCTAGGCCTGAAACGTCTGCTATAAACATCGTTTTTAATGAGTGTAACTAATGTACGAGCCTGTGAGCCAGAGCCGCGAGCTGGGAGCCTACTTTTGCGAGCCATTGTGTTTTTGTCTCTGATTTTTTTTAAAGTTTTTAATTTAACGTTAACGTTTTACTCACTAAATGCTACACTTGGCTGAAGAATTCTTTCTTGCGTGAAATTCCACTTAAGTAGTTTTTCTGTCTGTATCAAATTTAATTTCATCGAATAGATTTTGAAAGTCAGTTTATATTTTCCGTAAATTTTTGTATCAAAATGTTGATTATGTAAAATAGACTAATATCCAAATATAAACAGGGAAACGTTCAAGTGAGGTAAATTTTAGCTAATTACTGAGATGATATAGCGAGAACATAATTTAATTAAGCACCACCATGAAAGATTCATATATTTTTTCCCTGTAAAAACTAAAATCTTAATTTAAGATTTTTTGTCTTACCTCAGCACTGGAACAAAAGCTGATGTAAGCTGTCAGCTTTTGTTCTGGGGCTGAGGTAAGAAGCAAAATCTTAAATTAAGATTTTAGTTTTTATGGAGTTTTTGCCCTCCAGTTGTCCGTTGTTTTGTCTCTCAGGAAAGCAGGCTTTTAATTGTTTTTTTTCAGTTTCCCGCTAAAATCGAAGGACTGGATGACTGTTTATTTCAAGCAATTGAAAAGTTTGGGGATAAACCCCTCCGCCCGGCCCAGTGAAAGCCAGTACAATTAACTGCACTGAAAAAAATCACAACTCCTTGCAAACTATTTAAAGATTAGCAAAAGTTTACCTCATTTGCAGCTACTAAAATCTGGTAATTCAAAAGCAAGATAGGAAAAATGTCTGTCCTAAAAGATCTGCTTAATTGGTAGAAATTAAAAAAAAGAGAGAAAAACTCTCCGTCACCTCACTTGCCATGCTACAGTGCACCGACACATGAAGACCGCGGGTGTTTTCTTTTATGGCAAAGATTTCTGAAATTTCAGTCAGAGGTCAAATGGAAAGGTCCATTTCGGTGTCTTCCAACCGGAATATTTGGGATGACCTCTGGAGGTGGTCCACTTATTGTGGTTGGACCGGTCCAATGGAATTTGCCGTTCCATTTTTGACAAACCTGTTCACTGCCCTACTTCTCTTCACTTATGTAGGGAATTCGGAAAAGGAAT
Organism: Orbicella faveolata; assembly: GCF_042242905.1. NCBI lineage: Eukaryota > Metazoa > Cnidaria > Anthozoa > Scleractinia > Merulinidae > Orbicella > Orbicella faveolata. The sequence continues at coordinate 27,305,059 of NW_028301552.1, forward strand.
AAAAAATGGTAAGATCGGGATTCCTCTTGGTTGGCCCGGTTTGATAAATTTTGATAAATTTTTCGATCTGATGTTTGGCGTTTGAAAGTGTACTGTAGGCTTGTACAGTATGTCATACCAACTTAGTACTTACTTAGAATATCAAGTGAAGGACTGGTGTAACTCTGTAGTGATAAGAAAAAAATATTGTGGTTAAAAATGGTATTGTAATGTTCAATTTTGTTATCATTTTTCTGTGCTTACTGCAACTTAATCAATTCTAGGTCTGACAAAAATTGATTAAATTAAGGAAACAAATTCTGCACCACTTAGTGCCTTGAATGTTGTTTATTAACCGCGCGGCCATGGGCCGAGCGCGGTTCTAGGTTTACCCGTGGTTTATTATTTTTTTTTTTGTCGGTGACCAGACGCAGACCTCCGCTCGGCCAAATTCCGAGTCACGCAACGTGTGATGTTTTTTCCGCCAGAAGCTGTTAAAACATTAATACACGGATAATTTTACGGATATTGTTTCCTTTGTTGTGGGTAAAATATATCTTCTTTTGGTTTTATCGAAGCGTTGGATTCAAAGGGAATAATAAATACGCTAAAAAAAGGTATTACGTCATCCATGGAATGCGCTGACGTTGCAGCTTTCACTTTCGCTACGTGACTAATAAGATCGTGTTTACTTTGGAAGTTTATTTCGCCAGAAGCGACGGTCATTAATTTATTTGCAAGTTTGCGAGTATTTCTTGTGGTTTTAGGCAAATGAAGTAAATTCTTTGGCTCTTTCATCGCAGCGAGTTCATAGATCGGAAGGAAAATGAAATATTTGCAAGCCAAGCAAAGAACATGTCAGGACATGCAATGATTACGTCATTGGTAGGGAAATAACCACCGTACTAAAGATAGCCGTCGATAGCGCAATTCTTGAATTATGTGACTCGTGTGACTTCTTTGCTAGCCCTTTACTCAAGGAAAAAATTAAATTTAAACTTGACTTTTAAGAAAGAAAGCTGTTGTTAATAGTGTTCGTATCTTCATGCCCATACATATCCCAAAGAAAGTTCCAGATTAACACTATTACGTCATCGGAGATTTCGCAACGGCTACGACTGATGGTGCAATAGTACAGTCTGTGTTGATCAAGTGATGTGATGTCTACAGTAATCAATGAATCATCAAGGATTACTTTCGAATGTGCACTGCGTTGCGACTGTGGTGCTAAGAAAACAGTTAAATTTTAAAAGCGCGGTTTTAAGATCTAACAGATCTTCTTGTTTTTACAGGGATGTTGCTGGTCACGAGAGATTTGGTCACATGACAAGAGTTTATTATAAATATGCGTAAGGTTTTTTCTTTGTTTGTTATAGATTTAAGGAGGAATTTAGTGCTGAAAAATGTTACTTATGAAAATACCCTTTTAGGGGTTTAAAGCTGTATAGTTTACAGGTGAATGTTTCATAAGTGGAACATTGTAAATTAACATGATTATCTTTATTTTTTACATAATGTGTGGTTCCAGAAACTATGATCCATACCTCAGTTCTGCACTAGGAAAAATGTCACATAGAAACCTACTTTCACCCTGAAAATCCCACTATACAATTATACAGTGCAATGCAATGCATATATTAATTAACACTCCCCAGGCAGGACTTTTCAAAGTATGGGCTGATCCCCTTTCCAACCATCAAAGTTTCCAAAACCCCAGAGTCTATATCTCAGATTTGACTGATAGGGTACAACATATATACAGCACTTTTTTTTGATGATTTAATCTTTTTTAAGAATACCAAAAAATTCTAATATTTAGATTCCCTGGAGGGGGTTCTTGTTTATTTCAAGCACGTGTAAGACTTGGTCTTTGTTCCTTGATCAATTAAGTGTCTTATTCAACTGGGGCTTTAAAAGGCCTGGGACGTTAAAAAGATTGGGAACCTTCAAAAAGTGGAGGGTGTTACTAGGGATGGGGACTCATAATTTGAGAGAGGGGGCTTAATGGAATTTAAGGCCCAGTTCAGACGCCAAACTTTTCATGAGCCGAACTTAATTCGAATTTGGACCGACCCAAATTATCAAAAGTACACCTGTTGATTCAGACGTCGAACTTAATTCGTCAAACTTTATTTAGTTTAAACCAAATCACATCGAAGTGTCAGCGATTTTCAGGCAAAGTGAAAACTACTCTTACAATATGTTACAATAATTTATGCATTAGGTTTGGCACATGAGATGTTTGACGTCTGAATCAAAGCTGTTCCAAAGCCGAAATTCCCGGCTGAGCTAGCGAGTTCTTAACTGATTCAGATACCGAACTTTTCATGTACTTAATTCAATGTATTTGGTTCGGCATCTGAACTGGGCCTAACTTGCATTGTTATTAAAACCATTGTTATTTAAAAATACACTCAAAATATTTACTTTTTGTAGAATTGCTGCTATCATTGTTTTTGATTTATCAAGGTAAGAAACATTTTTCTGTTCAGTTATTTAGTAATTATGTCATAATTTTCTTATCCAAGTATATTTCTTACTCAGTAGTCCAGTTTGTTCTAATAAAATAAACTTGATAATACAAAGTCTTTTTTTAAATTTCCAGAAGTTGTTGGGGGAAGGTTTTGGGTGACAGGCAAAAATGGCAGCTGGTTGCAATGAATAACACTTTTCTCTTTTCAACAGACCAGCTACTTTTGAAGCAGTTTTAAAGGTATAAGTTTTCAACAAGTGTTGTTTTTTCTTTGTTATACAAGACGTGCAAATTGATTCCTTGAGGTATAATAGGCCGTGATAAAAATACAAATTTATTCTTGCACGTCCATGTGCATTCGAAGAAAACTTCCATTGTAAGAGAGCTCAGCAAAAAAGGCAAAAACTTTGTAACTTCTCACATACAGGTTTTTTCTGTTTTTTTTTTTGTCAAAATGCAGAAAATCAGGAAATTCAGTGCTCTATGAAAAGAAAAGAGGGGCGGTCACCAACCATTTAAGAGAGTAACAAAACTACAGGACTGTTGAAGTTTTAAACACAACCTGTACTTGATCCTTAACTTTAACTTTCTGTGTGCAGTAAGAGTGCACAGAAACAATGGGCATGAAAAACTTTGAAACTTTGTTATGAGCAAGTGAAAATTTAATTGTTTTTTTTTCCCCTTAAATTAACCACCAGTGGCATTGGGATGTGAATCAAAAAGTGATGCTTACCAATGAGAAGCCAATTCCTGTGCTTTTGCTGGCAAACAAAGTGAGGCATATATAGTGACAATCATTTTGTAATTTAATTGAATAGTACAGTACATTTTTGCATAACATATTGGTAGTCTTCTATTGTTGACTCAGATTGAATGTTGTCTAGATTTTGAAGTTGACCATTGTATTTATGATATGCTACCACCCAAAATTTATTAGCGGGGTTCCATGCACTTTTTCTTTTAGTTTATATGTTCAAGTCTCTGATAAATTGGCTTAATAAATTTGTGGCAATGTTTGCAGTGTGATCTGGAAGAGTATACATATGATGAGAACCAATTGAATCAGTTTTGCCAAGAACATGGATTTATAGGCTGGTAAGAATGTGAACCATATAATTATATAATTAGATTATTTGTTGCAATTATTGACACTGCAGATATCTCGTTAGTGCTGTATAACCAGTTATTTTCCTATAACCTTGTTAGATGTTTCTCTTAGAGAAGGGGAAAATAGGGTGGGCGTAAAAAGGCATCTTGATATAGTTAAGTTATAATCCCCCTTGATAAACCTGGGTGCTTTTGGGGAAAACAATAACAAATATGTTATAAAGTCTTTATAACAAAAGTTATAAAGATGGGCCAATTCTCTGTGCTGTGTCTTGTTCCTAAGTTATTTATGCCGAGATGTCATTTTGCAATTAAATTGTTACGTAATAAAGTTTGAACAGGATGACAAGTATCAGCTGTTCAAGAAATAATATTTGAAGAAGGCTACACTTAAGTATTTATTATTTACAGTTACAGGAGAGTAGCACAGCTCCCAGTGAGTTCAGTTGGTAGGGCACTTCACTGGTATCACAGGGTTTAAATTCCTTTCAAACCTGGTTGTTTTAAGGCTTTATTTTTGCAATGCACCAGTATTGCAGAAGTCATCAGTTTGATTCCTGTTGAAGCCTGATTTTGTCTTTCAGGCTTTTGTTTTGCAAAGTACTTAAGTTGCAAACATAACTGCAATGATTTTTCATCCAGCAAAATTTTACTGCTTCTTGCTGCAGAATACTGGACCTTAAACACTGACCACACAAACCGCAAGGCTAAAGAGCAGACTTTTTTGTTAGTTTTAAATTTTAAATAGTTCTCCAGCTGAAAGGTGAATGCTTGGTTTAATTACTTCTAACCTGTGTGCAAATATCCCCTAAAGATTTCCTTTGTACTAGAATATCAGCCTTATCTTCTTCTGTTTAAATTGCACTATTTAGGTTCCCAACATCAGCTAAAGAAGACAAAAATATAGGCAAGTCATCTGAATTTATTGCTACTAGACTATATAAACAATAGCCTACATTTGGTGTGAAAATATGTCGGGATATTTGACCCCGGGCATTATCTGTTCTGAGAAGTGAACATCTTCCTGAGGGAGAAGTTTAAGAAAACTGTGAGCTTGAAGGAGTGTAAAGGTTATGTCTAAGGACCATCATTTTTTTAAAGTCAAATGGAGGCTGTTGTGTTTATCCTTCCAATTTTGTGGCCTCATGTAGGATCTTTTGAAATTGGGCAACATAACTCAGATATTCTCCAGTTTTAGCTGGGGAATATTCAGTCATGTGACACACTCAGACCAATCGCATGCAAGATAAAATATTTGATGGATTGTAATTACAAAATAATATAAATTAGTTGTCAGACTTGACAGATTTAATTGTCAGTCGTCGTTGTTTACTCTTAATGGTATCAGTGCCCAGCAGTATAAAACGCCTTCGAGATCATCCATTTGGTAGACAGAATAACATCTGGAATTCCTGCCAACCTCTGGGAGAGTAGGCAATATTGTTGTTGTTGATATCTTGTTTCAGATGAATCAATGCGTCTGCTTGTGCAAGCCATCCTCAGTTTATCTGGTGAAAGTGAAAAGCCAGACCTGGAGGACTGTATTGCTCTACAAGGTAGAGCATTACAACCTTCACCTTTGACTTCATCTGCATCAGGTTATATGGTGGACTTTTCAAGCAAGTTTCAGACTGATGAAACTTATTCTCAAGCTGTACCTCAATCTAAACAAAACAAGTGTTGTCCTGGCTAGCTTATTTAATTGCAAGGCACCAGATGGAGGGCTACCATGTTAGCAATGGAGTGCATGGCAAGTACAAAGTACATGAGAGCTGAAGTGTTGCTGACCCTTACCAATGTAAAATATTATTCAGCATGTTATGATAAATCCTCTGACATTCCCTGTCACCCACCTAAGCCCTCCCGTTTAGAGCAAATAATTATCAAGCTTCCCCCCACTTCTCTTCTTTTTGTTCACAACCAAGACATGACTGCAGTACCAATGCGTTTCTTTACTATATCATGCTCAGGCACAAATCCATATACAGTGCTTGCCAGCTTGGGAAATGTTACTTGTCTGCTAAAGGAGAACCCTTAGTTGCACTGAATATACCAGTACCACCTCCATGATCAAAGTGCTCTATAAAACAGATAGTGTTATAAAACTGTTAACTTCACCTACCTGCTTGAAGATATTAGAGAGCTTAAGCAAACCATGACAGCAACAGCAACGAGAACACCACCAAACAAAAGGTCTAATGAGTAGAACAATGGCTGTACACATACGTTATAAAACTTTGTACATTTCTTGGCCGTCCTCTGCACAACAACGACATGAAAGTTCTGTTTTGGTGAATGCAAGTGATGGTGGCTAAGTTTTGGTATTTTCATTTGTAATGGAACACTGGCATTATGTAATAGTTAGCCTGAGCAAGTTCTGAGACCAGTATGCATGCTGAACAGATCTAGACAATTGTGAAACCCAGAGTAAACTATACATTCATTTTTTATTAGGCGTTGTCCTTGGGGTCGCTGTTGTCATTGCTTCAGCTCTCTATTGTCATGTAAGGTGACACTGTTGTAAATTAAGGGTTTAGAGGAGAAGAATGTAGTGCATTGGTTCTGGTTATTCTATTGTCAAAAATTTAAATCTGATTCATAAGCAAAGAATTTTTATAATGTGAGGGAGGATTACTGCTGCTCCCCACTACTCCTGTAATCTAAATGATGTTATTGCCCTCTAGCCAGGCAAATTTGTTTCTCGAAGGGTGAACAATCAGCTTCTTTTTATGGGTCATATTTTAGTTTCTAGTTAGAACAATACAATAACTATTTATGAACCATAAAGCATTTTTTTATAAAAAATCTGAGAATATGACATACATTTTCCACCTAAGATCTTTGCTTTTATCCACATAAGATCTTGAGGAAATTGTCTGTTTTGAATTGAACACGAGTTGACAAAAACAGGGGGGTTTCTAATCCTGCAAGCATCATGCTTTTTATTATAAAATGTGGTTCAACTTTTCCCACAGACAACCATCTATACATTTACTTTATTCTATTTCATGCAAGTCATAAGTCATTCATACCTGTTGATGTCCATTAAAAATCACAACAGTGGAAACCACTTCACAGAGTTATTTCTGTACCTGATATTAGGCTCCACAATGGTGATATACTTAGCCATTTTTGTTGTCATCTTATTCTGCTTTAAGCCTGCTCTCACTGCCATACCCATCAGTGCCTAATCCTTATTGCTGTATGTTAGGTAGAAATTTTAATTTTTTCTAAATGTATTTGTGCAGGTGTTAAATTATGGTTATTTTTATAGACATGTCAGTGTTTAGTCAGAAAAAATTGCTTTTTAATATATTTTATCCCTAGAATATTTTCAAAAATAACCTATACACACAAAAATTAAGTTTAACAGTAAAAATGTATAGTTTGTGTCTACATTCAATGATGAATAACAAATAAATTCATGACATTTTTAGACTATTCTGTTGTTCAACATGTCTCACAATGTAATTAAATAAAAACTTCCAGTGTGTAATATATCACAGTGAAATGGACAAAATCTTTTCAAAAGTTGCCACTGGCAACAGCACTAACTTTATTTCATAGTAACTGATTATGGTGCTGCAGACTGTGTTATCACTTCAGTTCTAAACTTAGTCATTCCATATTTATATGATTCCTGGCCGTCTGCATACTTGGGGACCCAGGGGCACTTAGAGAAGGCAAGTGAAAGTCACAGTGGTAGGGGAAAAAAATCGGTGAAGGAATGTTGGAGAGAAAGCAAGGAACCCTTGGGGACAGTGTCTTACCGCACCCGTTTCAAACAGCTCTGTGAATGCTGGCTCCTGATTGGACAGAAAAAATATTGTTTTATTCTACCCAGTCGGTGGGCAGCAGGTCCACAGTCCATTTTGTGTGTACACCTGCAGTGTGTGCAGTGTGTGCGCTTTACCATCCTTTGGGCATCCAATTATTTTCACACAAAAACCAGTAAAGGTTTGTTTGATTGAAAACATGTGGTTCTTCTGACTAAGCAAGTTGAAAGACAACTGAGATGAAACTTTAGTTTGTTTCCTAATACAACACAGCTGGAAGACGTAATATTGATGATTCAACTGTTTTTCTTTTTTTCTTTTGGCTGCCATGATCATTGCTCTTTCATTTTGGGCATTAGATTAAAACAAAACTTGCAAAAGAAGCAGGACAAATATGATAAACAAAGTATATTTTGTATAGGCCTCGTATTAGAACACACAAAATTTACTGTAAACCTGCTGCATGCCAATAAGCAGAATTATTATACATTGTAGTCACCATCTGTCTTCTCATTGGCTAAAAGCCTACAGTTATTTCTGGGGAACAGTGCAACCTACAGATTATTCACTAGTCTGCTAGCAGATTAGTGAATAATCCGTAGGTTGTGTGTGCAATGCATCATTTCCAAGAGCAATGTCAAGTTCATGTAAGAACATGGCTTGTCAAAAATAAACTGTGTTCAGTGGGATAATGCATTGGTTGTTATTTTCTTTAAAACAATGTATAACAAAACAATTATGAGATTCGCTTTTTGTGATAACCAAAATAATCAAGGTCTTGGTTAGTGTTATCAGCCTCAGCCTTCGGCTTCGGCTGATAACACTTACCTCAACCTTGATTATTCTGGATATCACAAAAACCTTATCCAATGATAATATTGTCTATAATACAGTGGATTATTTTCTGCCCCATCAGAAGCCAGTATTCTCAGAGCTGTTTGGAAGTGGTGCAGTTAGACTCCATCCCCAGGGGCTCCTTGTTTTCTCGCTTTCCTTTGCTAATTTTTCTCCACCGTTTCAACTTGTTCCCACTAACTGCCCCTGGGCTGGACCAGAGATTTAGATTAACGCACTTTCTGAGTGGCCCAGTATTCTGAAGTTGCCCCCAAATGTTTATGAAATAGCCAGGTCACAAACTGGCGTACTATCCTGGGCAGTGCATGCTACTGAGTTGTACAAAGTTTATCTGTTAAAAATCCAGTGGACCTTTCAGTGTCAATCAAAGTCCTACGATCAATCTCAACTGTATAAATCTTGACGTTCTTTGCAATGATTGTTCCAACTCATATAGCTTTAAAACATACATTGTACATATTTTTTGACAGTCTTGCTCATAGGATTTTTGAACATTATTTGGGAGGGTCTGGGGCACCAAGAATTCCCTCATTTTGCATAACTTGTACTTCTTGTATTCTTACTCCAACTCTCTGCATGACTTTTAAAAATTTCTCAGTACAATGGACAGCACAGTTATTCTGAAAGACAAAAAGGAGTAAATCTGAAATGGGCTACCATTTGACAAAATTAATTGCATTGATCATGCACTGCAACCTCCTGGAATTAATCTCCCAATCTGCTGTCAAGTTAGTGAAGACTTACAGCTGCTGTAGCATTTGGCAGACAGTTTGAACCAACTGTTTAGCCCAGTTGACATCAGCATAAGAGACAAAAAGAATTTTACTCCTAAACACCAACTTTAACAATTTGGTAGCAATTCCTTGCTCATCTATTCCTAAATCTGGGTAGAGAGAGGTACAGATGTACTATGAGAGTAGAGTATCCTGTTCAAAAATATGACACTATGATCTTGGCCAATGGTTAAACCCAGACCCCTGGATCTAGAGTCTAACAGATCAACCCTTAAAGGACCCTAGTTAGTCAATGCCATCAAAATTATATTGTTATTGCATGGTGAAGTGAAATCTTATTGTTTTACTGTAAGTTTTGTTCCTGAAAGTATGTTCAATTATCTTTAGTACTTTCACAGTGATTTTTGTTTTCGCATGTTTCAAATAAAATATAATAGCCAAACTCTTGACTGTAAACAAAAACAAACTTAGGTGTGGTTGACTAGGGCCCTCTAAGTTCTGGAATACAATATCACACTGAATAACAACAAACATTTTGTCACAAGAATTCCTATCCTCCCCATTGTTTTCTCTTAAATATCTGCTACTCCTCCAAGGGCACCACAGCACTTCTCGGAGAGTAACAAAAGTGAGACTGCAAGTACTACATTAAAGGTTACTGGAAACACAACTTCTCAGCACATACACTTTCATCCTTTAATATCTCCATTCCTAATAAGCTGATGTTTAATACAAGAAACCTGGACATGCAAAGTATGAGTGCTGAGACTCTTTGTATTGGTAATATATGAAGTATACTTAAAATTAAATTTTTAATCATTTATTTATTTTATTTATTTATTTTAAATCAATTAAGGTGGCTGAACACAGTTTTTGCGTGTGCTTTTGCTGATGCAATTCAGCACGCGCACAAGGATTAGAAAAAACAAATATGCCGTCAGTACAGTGATCTAGCAATCATTTTATTTACTCAACACCCACACTATCTGTGCTATTTTTCTCTATATTTGAACGCAGT